>NC_052331.1:42009108-42232641 GCF_016432855.1 Salvelinus namaycush | reverse complement strand
CTGTATTATAATAGACCTGGCCTGTATTATAACAGACCTGGCCTGTATTATAATAGACCTGGCCTGTATTATGATAGACCTGGCCTGTATTATGATAGACCTGGCCTGTATTATGATAGACCTGGCCTGTATTATGATAGACCTGGCCTGTATTGTGATAGACCTGGCCTGTATTGTGATAGACCTGGCCTGTATTGTGATAGCCCTGGCCTGTATTGTGATAGACCTGGCCTGTATTGTAATGGACCTGGCCTGTATTGTAATAGACCTGGCCTGTATTATTATAGACCTGGCCTGTATTATTATAGACCTGGCCTGTATTATTATAGACCTGGCCTGTATTGTGATAGACCTGGCCTGTATTATGATATACCTGGCCTGTATTGTGATAGACCTGGCCTGTATTGTGATAGACCTGGCCTGTATTATGATATACCTGGCCTGTATTATGATATACCTGGCCTGTATTGTGATAGACCTGGCCTGTATTGTGATAGACCTGGCCTGTATTATGATATACCTGGCCTGTATTATGATATACCTGGCCTGTATTGTGATAGACCTGGCCTGTATTATGATATACCTGGCCTGTATTGTGATAGACCTGGCCTGTATTGTGATAGACCTGGTCTGTATTATGATAGACATGGCCTGTATTATGATAGACCTGGCCTGTATTATGATAGACATGTCCTGTATTGTGATAGACCTGGCCTGTATTGTGATAGACCTGGCCTGTATTGTGATAGACCTGGCCTGTATTGTGATATACCTGGCCTGTATTATGATAGACCTGGCCTGTATTATGATAGACATGGCCTGTATTATGATAGACCTGGCCTGTATTATGATAGACATGGCCTGTATTATGATAGACCTGGCCTGTATTGTAATAGACCTGGCCTGTATTGTGATAGACCTGGCCTGTATTATTATAGACCTGGCCTGTATTATGATAGACCTGGCCTGTATTATGATAAACCTGGCATGTATTATGATAGACCTGGCCTGTATTGTGATAGACCTGGCCTGTATTGTGATAGACCTGGCCTGTATTGTGATAGCCCTGGCCTGTATTGTGATAGACCTGGCCTGTATTGTAATGGACCTGGCCTGTATTGTAATAGACCTGGCCTGTATTATGATAGACCTGGCCTGTATTATTATATACCTGGCCTGTATTATGATAGACCTGGCCTGTATTATGACAGACCTGGCCTGTATTATGATAGACCTGGCCTGTATTATGATAGACCTGGCCTGTATTATGATAGACCTGGCCTGTATTGTGATAGACCTGGCCTGTATTGTGATAGACCTGGCCTGTATTATTATAGACATGGCCTGTATTATTATAGACCTGGCCTGTATTATGATAGACCTGACCTGTAGACCAGGCCTTTATTATAATAGACCTGGCCTGTATTGTGATAGACCTGGCCTGTATTGTGATAGACATGGCCTGTATTGTGATAGACCTGGCCTGTATTATGATAGACCTGGCCTGTATTATAATAGACCTGGCCTGTAGACCTGACCTGTAGACCTGATCTGTATTTTACTAGAACTGGCCTGTATAATAATAGACCTGATCTGTATTATAATAGACCTGGCCAGTATTAGAATAGACCTGACCTGTAGACCAGGCCTTTATTATAATAGACATGGCATGTATTATAATAGACCTGGCCTGTATAATAATACACCTGGCCTGTTTTATAATAAACCTGGTCTGTATTATACTTGACCTGGCCTGTAGGCCAGGCCTGTATAATAAGAAACCTGGCCTGTATTATAATAGACTTGGCCTGTATTATAATAGACCTGGCCTGTAGACTTGGCCTGTGTAATAATAGACCTGGCCTGTAGACTTGGCCTGTGTAATAATAGACCTGGCCTGTAGACTTGGCCTGTGTAATAATAGACCTGGCCTGTAGACTTGGCCTGTATTATACTAGACATGGCTTGTAGACCTAACCTGTATTATAATAGACATGGTCTGTATTATCCTAGAACTGGCCTGTATAATAATAGACATGGCCTGAATTATACTAAACCTGGCATGTATAACTGGCCAGTATTATAATAGCCCTGACCTGTATTATACTGGACCTGGCCTGTAGACCTGGCCTATTTTATAATAAACCTGGCCTGTATTATACTAGACCGGGCCTGTAGACCTGGCATGTATTGTAATAGACCTGGCCTGTATTGTAATAGACCTGGACTGTATTGTAATAGACCTGGCCTGTATTATAATAGACCTGGCCTGTATTATAATAGACCTGGCCTGTATTGTAATAGACCTGGCCTGTATTATAATAGACCTGGCCTGTATTATAATAGACCTGGCCTGTATTATAATAGACCTGGCCTGTATTATAATAGACCTGGCCTGTATTATAATAGACCTGGCCTGTATTATAACAGACCTGGCCTGTATTATAATAGACCTGGCCTGTATTATAATAGACCTGGCCTGTATTATAATAGACCTGGCCTGTAGACCTGACCTGTATTTCACTAGAACTGGCCTGTATAATAATAGACCAGATCTGTATTATAATAGACCTGATATGTATTATAATAGACCTGGCCAGTATTAGAATAGACCTGACCTGTAGACCAGGCCTTTATTATAATAGACATGGAATGTATTATAATAGACCTGGCCTGTATAATTATACACCTGGCCTGTTTTAAAATAAACCTGGTCTGTATTATACTTGACCTGGCCTGTAGACCAGGCCTGTATAATAATAAACCTGGCCTGTATTATAATAGACCTGGCCTGTAGACTTGGCCTGTATGATAATAGACCTGCCCTGTAGATCTGGCCTTTATAATCATACACCTGGCCTGTATTATAATAAACCTGGCATGTATTATACTAGATCTGGCTTGTATTATAATAGGCATGGACTGTAGACCTGACCTTTATTATAATAGACCTGGTCTTTATTATAATAGACCTGGCCTGTATTATACTAGACCTGACCTGTAGACCTGGTCTGTATTATACTAGACCTGGCCTGTAGACCTGGTCTGTATTATACTAGACCTGGCCTGTATAATAATAGACCTGATTTGTATTATAATATACTTGGCCTGTATAATAATAGACCTGATCTGTATTATAATAGACCTGGCCTGTATTATAATAGACCTGGCCTGTATGATTATTGAACTGGTCTTTAATATAATAGACCTGGCCTGTAGTATAATAGACCTGGCCTGTATTATACTAAAGCTGGCCTGTATTATACTACACCTGGCCTTTAGACATAACATGTATTATAATAGCATTGACCTGTATGATATTAGACCTGGCCTGTATTATAATAGACATGGCCTGTATTATACTAGAACTGGCCTGTATAATAATATACCTGGTCTGTATTATAATAGACCTGGTCTGTATTATACTAGACCTGGCATGCATAACTGGCCTGTATTATAATAGCCCTGACCTGTATTATACTGGACCTGGCCTGTAGACCTGGACTGTATAATAATACACCTGACCTGTATTATAATACACCTGACCTGTATTATAATAGCCCTGACCTGTATTATACTGGACCTGGCCTGTAGACCTGGCCTGTATAATAATACACCTGACCTGTATTATAATACACCTGACCTGTATTATAATACACCTGACCTGTATTATAATACACCTGACCTGTATTATACTAGACCTGGCCTGTATTATAATAGACCTGGCCTGTATTATAATAGACCTGGTCTGTATTGTAATTTACCTGGCCTGTAGACCTGGCCTGTATAATAATAGACCTGGTCTGTATTATACTAGACCTGGTCTGTATTATACTAGACCTGGCCTGCAGACATGGCCTGTATAATAATACACCTGACCTGTATTCTAATACACCTGACCTGTATTATACTAGACCTGGCCTGTATTATTATAGACCTGGCCTGTATTATACTAGACCTGTTTTGTAGACCTGGTCTGTATGTGATGCGCGTTACATTTGTGCGTTACATTTGTAATATGATGTGATGTTTTTCACTGTTGAATCATATTGCAAATGTAACGTGCATTTGCAATATGTTTCAACAGTGAAAAAGATCACCAAAATAGCATTCTGTAATCACCACTAAAAATATCACCATAGTCTCCAGGCCATGCCGAGTTCAAATAGATGCCCCGCTTGACCGTAGCTCGCTCGGTCTGAGCGCAGCGACAGTGACAAGAAGAAGGACCCAAATGACCCTTGACCTACATTTCAAGTCTTTTGCTTTTGGGAGACAGAGAAAGAACCGTTAAGGTTAGAAGCACAGTTTGACCTCAGAAACGTTCCTAAGGTCTCTGTGCCTCACCTTGACCTTGTGGCATTATCCCTTAACAGTTAACTTCTTAATAGGGGGCGCTGTTTTCATTTTGGGAATAAATCGTGCCCAAATTAAACTGCCTCGTACTCTATTCTAGATCGTACAATATGCATATTATTATTACTATTGGATAGAAAACACTCAAGTTTCTAAAACTGTTTGAATTATATCTGTGAGTAAAACAGAACTCATTTGGCAGCAAAAAATCTGAAAACGAGGCTCTGTTTCAGGGCCTGCCTACTGAATTGCCTTTTGGAATGACGTGTCCAGAATTTCCTTTCTCTACCAAGGCGCGGGAAGCACCTCCATATTGTCTTATGATAAGCGTTCGGTATACACGGCTAATATCTCCTGATTTTATTTGATACATGTGATAATGACATCATAAAGTAGGTTTTTTCAACCGAGTTCTATCAGTTCACGTTTATTTGGAATTTTCCGTTCTATGCTTCAAGAGAAGATGGGCATGTTTGCGCCACATGGCTAGCTAAGGTTTCTAATTCGACAGGAGAAAAGGACATTCTAAAACCAAACAACGATTTATTCTTGATTCAAGGACTCCTTGTACAAGATTCTGATGGAAGCTAAGGAAAAGTAAGAACAATTTATGATGTTATTTCGTATTTCTGTTGAAAATGTTGAGTCCTATTATCCGCCGTTTTGGCGGGCGCTGTCTCGCTATAGCGTAAGCTGTTTGTTACGGTAAAGTTATTTTTTTTAAATCTAACACGGCGGTTGCATTAACCTCTTGAAGTTAGGGGGCAGAATTTTTATGTTTGGAAAAATAACGTTCCCATTGTAAGCTGCCTATTTCTCAGGTCCTATTTCTCAGGTCCAGATGCTAGAATATGCATAGAATATGCATATAATTGACAGAGTAGGATAGAAAACACTCAACACAAACATTGTCTGTAAGTATAAAAGAACTGATTTTGCAGGCGAAAACCTAAGGAAATCCAACCCGGAAGTGGCTCTTATTTTGAAAAATCACTGTTCTATTGCCTGCCTTTCGTCCATTTAAAGGGATATCAACCTGATTCCTTTTCCTGTGGCTTCCTCGGGGTGTGAACAGTCTTTAGACATAGTTTCAAGCTTTTATTCTGAAAAATGAGTGAGATATCAAAACGCGTCAGTGGATAGACGGATGTCCCTCCATTAGTTGATGCGACACTGGTTGCTCAACATTTTTTTTTCTCTCCAGTATTGAATAGTTTACAGTCTGGTTGAAAAATTATCGATTATTGATGTTAAAAACAACCTGAAGATTGATTATTAAAAACGTTTGACTTGTTTCTACGAACTTTACGGATACTATTTGGAATTTGTCAACACTTGATGGGCCTGGTATTATTTTGGGTAGTACCCCACTACCGGGAAAAGTCACTTGAGGGCACCATTGGTCAACATATGGAGGTTTGAAAAAAAGTCCAAACTTCTCAGAAATTAAATGGTTTTACTTTTCAGAAATCACACTGTGTTTCATTTTTGGGTAACCAGAGCCCGATTTTAAAAACGGTTTTAAATGCATTTAGGAGGGCTACAGACCTCCATGCCCACTGTGGGACCACCATACTACGGGGCCGGCCTGATTGATTTATGGAGGTTTTAAAAAATGGATGTCTGTACTCATCCTCACTTTTGTGGGCCTGGTATTATTTTGGGATACAAACCCCGATTTTCACATTTGTTTTCAATGCATTTAGGGGGGCTACAGACCCCCATGCCTGCTATGGGAGCACGCCACTACCGGGAAAAGTCACTTGAGGGCGCCATTTGTCAACTTATGGAGGTTTAAAAAATATGCAGAAAACGACTAAGTCCCCACTTCTCAGAAATCAGGCTATGTTTTACTTCTCAGAAATTGCACTGTTTGGCTGTGGACCTGGTGATTAAAAGGGTTACCAGTTGACGATGGGGGGGTGGCTCCTGGTGCCACCAGGGCTGGACTGGGTGTCCATACATGGGTTAGGGAGACCCCATAGGGGGGCCCCACACCCCCCACCAAGGTCACCTGGTAACCCAATGACAGAGTCCTACTTCTCTCTCATTGCACTAAGTTCAGCATATGTACCTGGTGATTGAACTGGTTACCAAGGGAGCTCCATATCTCCTCTGGGCTTACTCTCTCTACCCTGCCTGCCCTCTCTCGGCCTGTCACTTCAGCTCTGTGCACCTGGTACCCCATAACACCCTGGTCATTTAGACCCCCAGGCCTCCATACATTCTCAACTGTGACCAAATGACACACAAAGACAAGGGTGAATTTCAAATAAATGTTAATTATTTATCAGTGAATCATGGATTGATTTGTCCCTCAATTAGTGACCGCGCCCGGCTGGCGTTACGAGGCAAATTATGGTACCGGTAGTACCGTGCCTGCGTTTCCAGAGAGTGACACATATAGTCAGCCACAGTTCCCCGGCCTGTAACCGAGCCTTGATTAAAGTTCAATGTAGCAACGCTTCGTCAATTTGTATCGAAGGTCACTTTACTTCCAATGCCGAACTCTGCAAATATCTGGCCCACATACTCACAGAGATTACCGTACGGTTGACCGCAGGATGTGAAAAAAGAAGAGTTCTGTGTCTGAGGTCATTCCACTCAGATGAGGCCTGCCTGATGGAATCATTTAAGTGCATTCCTCCTCAGATAACAATTCTGCACTCCCCGAAGCTATAGTTCGTTTTGTGGAATGCACATCTGATAACCCCCACTTTCCTGGGTTACTTCAGTAAAATCACTCTCACTGAACATGGTGACTGGGGATCGTCGAGTGCCATTAAATATGGCCAACCGGCTGGACATGAGAGCCGCAAACCTATGTCTGTCAGAGCAGGTGGCTCGGACCTCCAGACTACTAAGAACCGAAGGAATAGCTTGATTACTTAGCTCGACAAACCGGCTTATCTCCGCTGAGCACCTCGTCCCTGCAGCGTTTGCGAAATTTTGCCCTGTGCGCTGCCTCTGACGAATCCCTGTCCATCTTTGCCAAGCAGAGTAACAACTTTCGAATTCCACTGACTTTAGCTTGCAGACTATTCGGCCGGAACTGAATAAGATAATTCAGGAAACTTCGAACATCGGCTCGGTACATTTTTTTACGTGGATGGTGCCAAACCACGGTCTTCACATTGGCCATACCACTCAGACATACGTCTGTAGTTATCCAGAAAACACAGTCCTTCATCGGCCTTGCCCTCTGACATAATGCGGAGGAATGCCGGTACTCGGGATAGACTGCTCTTACTTCTTCATTTTTCAGAATACAAGCCTGAAACTATTTCTAACGACTGTTGACATCTAGTGGAAGGCATAGGAACTGCAATTTGAGTCATAAGTCAATGGATACTGTAATGGCATTGAATAGAAAACTACAAAACCAACAAAAAAAATACTTCCTGAATGGTTTGTCCTCGGGGTTTAGCCTGCTAAATAAGTTATGTTATACTCACAGACATGATTCAAACAGTTTTAGAAACATCAGAGTGTTTATCTAAATCCCCCTTCTGGGGATTAGAAGATGGCAGTTTAATTTGGGCATGCTTTTCATCCAAAATTCCGAATGCTGCCCCCTACCCTAGAGAAGTTAACCATCTCCAACCCTAACCTCAACCCTAACCTTATCCATCCCTTAACCCTACAGACGGACGGTTTTAAGCCCAACTAGGGCATTTCTACAAGTGGGCAACCATGGGGTCTACAACATTAGCCGGGTGCGCCCGGACCCCCCTGGCCCGCGCGCCAATGCTGTGGAGTGGACCCATTCCCCATCCCACCCTTCAGCTTTTACGTGTCAGAGATGGAAGTGGATCAACCGACTCAATACTAGAACCCTAACCCCTACACCCTAACCTAACCCCCTACTTTTAACCCCTAACCCTGACCCTAAATTGTAATGTCTTGTCTCTCCTGTTTGGTTTAGGGTTATGAATTCATTACATCAACGGTATAGCAGTCAAGTTGGTTGTAACATCTACCCCTCTTTTCAGGCTGTATCACCCACAGAAGGCAGTAAGCATATCCAACAACCACCATTTGTATATGACTGAACATTAGCTGGTTTAAATATGCTTAGCAATAGATACACTGTTTTCAACACCCTTCCTCGGGAGGGGGAGACAAACACCCACACTACAGTAGAACACACAATGCCTAACACACCTTCCACTCAACACACAACCAAGACCTACTTCAAACTGATACAAGCCATACATCACAAACAAATCATTGAACATGCACTCAACACTCAGACATTTCCAGTGGGGATGATGAAACAGGTCACTAAACTCAGACTTTAAACCATCATCCCCCAACATAGAGACAAAGCAGAAAGTAGCTGACAATACAACAAAATTGGATGGCAGCAAATATGCATATCCAGGCAATACTAAACACTCCAACCCCTACAGGCTTCCCGTTAAGAGGAAGAAAGACTAGGGGGCAGTATTTTCGCTTTTGGCTAAAAAGGCGTACCCATTTGAAGCTGCCTATTTCTCAGCCCCCGAAACTAGAATATGCATATAATCGTCAGATTAGGATAGAAAACACTCTGAAGATTCCAAAACTGTAAACGTTTTGTCTGTGAGTTAAACAGAACTGATATTGCAGGCTAAAACCTGAGGAAAATCCAACCAGGAAGTGCCCCTGTTCTTGGGACCTCTCTGTTCCCATGCATCCCTATTGCCCATATAAAGGGATATCAACCAGACTTCTTTTTCTATGTCTTCCCTAAGGTGTCAACAGCCTTTAGACATAGTTTCAGGCTTTTATTTTGAAGGATGAGCGTGAACGACCACATTGCGTAGGTGGATAGGTGGGGGCTCTCCGAGTGATTTTTGCGCAAAAGAGAAAGGCAGCCATTGTTACTCTCGGTCCTAGTGAAAAGCCAACTGTCCCGGTTGATATATTATCAAATAGATATTTGATAAACACCCTGAGGATGGATTATAAACAACGTTTGACATGACATGTTTCTGTGGACATTATGGATATAATTTGGAATTTTTTCCGGCGTTGTCGCGACCGCTCTATCCGGTGGATTCCTGGGCATAACGCAGCAAACTAACGGAGGTATTTGGATATAAAAAATATCTTTATGGAACAAAAGGAACATTTGCTGTCTAACTGGGAGTCTCATGAGTGAAAACATCCGAAAATCAAAGGTAAACGATTAATTTGATTGCTTTTCTGATTTGTGACCAAGTTACCTGACGCTAGGTGTTCTTATTGTTTTGTCGAGCGATCGATAAATTTACACAAACGCTTGTATTGCTTTCGCTGTAAAGCATAATTTAAAAATCTGAGACGACAGACGGATTAACAAAAAGGCTAAACTGTGTTTTGCAATTTTGCACTTGTGATTTCATGAAATTATATTTTATTATATACCGTTCGCGCTAGGCTATGCTAGTCAGCGTTTCTGATGACAAATTTCCCGGATGGGGAGTCCAGAGAGGTTTAACTTCATGCAACTATAGGGGGTGCTGTTTCGCATTAGCATAATTTGCTCTACAGATTAAACTGCCTAGTACTCAATTCTTGCTCGTATAATATGCATATTATTGTTATTATTGGATAGAAAACACTCTCTAGTTTCTATAGCCGTTTGAATTATGTCTCTGAGTGGAACAGAACTCATTCTACAGCACTTTTCCTCCCAGTGAGTGAGTTTTCAGAACTCTTGGCCTCTGGTTCCAGATCAGTTTTAAAGCCACTGTAAATCCTATGAGGATACAAACACTGCCCACGCCTTCCTCTAGATGTCAGTAAGTAGTGACAATTTGAATGGAGTCGATTGCGCAATCATGGGCTCTATAAATCACCAAATACCGGAAGTAGCGTTCCTTTGGACTCTGCGCTCAACGCAAGAAGGATATCTGACTGGCCTTTTTCCAAGCCTTGGTTTAGCCAGTAATATAGCGTCGGTCATCTTTTTACTCGTTATAGGTGTTAGAAACATCATAAGGTAGTTAATTTAAACCGTTTTATAGCAATTTATATCCGTTTAGTGCGATTTTGAGGCATTGCTTTGTAATACACTTTGAAGCTCCAGGCACGTTTCGGGGTCCCGGTCGTACGTTAGTGGGCATTTCGACGGACAAGTGGACATCTTTCGACCAAAAGAAGATTAGACCCAAGAAAGGATTCATTGCCCAAGAATCTGATGGGAGAACAGCTCATAGTAAGAACAATTTATGATGATAAATCGTGTTTCTGTCGAAAAATGTTAAACGCTTATGCCGCCATTTTGTTTGCTATAGCTTCGCTTGGCGCAACCTGTATTGAAAAGTAAGGATAATTTAAAAAATGTAATTCCGCGATTGTATTAAGAATTAAATTGTCTATCAATCGCTGTCCACCCTGTATTTTTTAGTCACGTTTATGAGTATTTATGTATAAGACTAGATCACTGTTAATATGGTGCACGACATTTTCTGACCAGCTGGGCTACTTTTGTCATTGTCTAACCATGATTTTGGTGGCTAAATATGCACATTTTCGAACAAACTCTATATGTATGTTGTAATATGATGTTACAGGAGTGTCAACTGAAGAATTCTGAGAAGGTTAGTGAAAAAAATTATATATTTTGGCGATGATAACGATATCGCTCTCTTTGGCTTGAATCAGTGCTCGGGTAACGTTTGCATATGTGGTATGCTAATATAACGATTTATTGTGTTTTCGCCGTAAAACACTTAGAAAATCTGAAATGTTGTCTGAATTCACAAGATCTGTGTCTTTCCATTGCTACGTGCTGTGTATTTTTAAGAAATGTTTTATGATGAGTAAATTGGTAATACAAGTTGCTCTCTGTAGTAATTCTAGGAGCTTTGGTGAGATTTGTGATGGTGGCTGCAATGGCAAACTATGATTTATACCTGAAATATGCACATTTTTCTAACAAAACCTATCCTATACCATAAATATGTTATCAGACTGTCATCTGATGAGGATTTTTTCTTGGTTAGTGGCTATCAATATCTTAGTTTAGCCGAATTGGTGATAACTACTGGTGTTGAGAGAAAATGGTGGACAAAGAAAAATGGTGTCTTTTGCTAACGTGTTTAGCTAATAGATTTACATATTGTGTCTTCCCTGTAAAACATTTTAAAAATCTGAAATGGTGGCTTTATTCACAGGATCTGTATCTTTCATTAGGTGTCTTGGACTTGTGATATAATGATATTTAGATGCTACTATTTAATTGTGACGCTATGCTAGCGATGCTAATCAGTGTAGGGGGGGGGGTGGGGGGTGCTCCCGGACCCGGGGTAGAGGCTCGTGAAAGGTTAACAGTGGTGCCTTCCAGACAGCAGTTCGTTGGGCCCAACACATGTACAAACACAAATTACGTGACAGTACAGTCCCCATAGTGCAATCACTGTTAGAGGACCCACCATCCACTAGTGCTTTAGAACCAGCATCCAAGGACCATTCCCTTTCTCCTATCACAACCTTCGAGACTGAAAATGACCAAGTTTTAGCACAGGCCAGACGACCTACTCCAGCCTCAATGCCACGTTCAACAGCCAGAGCCAAGACCAGCTTACCCACTTCAGGGTCTTCCCCACACGTCTTAGCCGAGACACTACCATCCACTCTGGCCTCCACTCAATCTTCCTTAGTAAGGGCACCACGACCAGCTCCGAGACTTGGATCAATTAAAGCACCAACTTTGGCCCCTAGGTCATCTACAGGTATCATAGAGCTCTGAAACTTTTGGACCACTTTGATTATACATCTGACTAGCGAACCCTACCATTCACAGCTCCATCCAGATGGGAACCAAAATCACAGACAATATCAGCACCCATTAGGAAACTCATTAAAACCAACACACACATCAGAGAATTCCATACCACCACCATAACTTCACAACAGAATATCACAGTAGAAGAAAGATGAGCCATAGCTAAACTAAAACTAACTAAGCTAAACTAAGGAAATACAAACATATAACCATAAAACCAGCAGACAAAGGCTCAAAGATAATTATTTTGGACAACCAACAGTACCACTTTAAAGCCCACAGCCAGCTCTCTAACACACAACACTATACTCCTATCCCTGCCTCTACACAGATCCAGACAAATAAAAATTAGACCGATAATATCGGATCTTTATCAAAAGAAATACATTACACATAGACAAAATGAATATCTAGATGGACCAGACTTATCCAGACAGACTTTATCTCCTTCCTAAGATCCAACACCAGATACCTGGACAGTCCCTTTTGAGGTCCCGAAGGGAAGACCTATTGTGTCAGATTGTGGGAGTGAGTCCTCGCCAGCAGCCGAGTTTATTGACTACTTCCTCAACCCCATTTCACAAAGGCACCCCAGCTACCTGAAGGACACATACCACTTCATCGACGCGCTTCACGACATTCCAGTCCCAGCAAATGCACACCTATTTACTATAGATATAGACTCTCTCTACACCAACATAGATATTCTGTCAGGTTTAGCAGCAGTGAAATCTGCACTCCGGAGATATCCAGATCCAGGTAGACCAGACTCACACCTCCTACAGCTTCTAGAACTCGGATTAAGAAACAATGATTTCACATTCAACAATAAACACTATTTACAGATTCATGGGACGGCAATGGGGTAAAAAGTTAGCCCCAGCCTATGCTAATATTTAAATGGCAGACTGGGAGTTGACAGCCTTGGAGAAATGCCCACTGCTTCCCATGTTTTATAGACGCTACCTGGATGATATCTTCGGAGTGTGGGAACATGATCTGGTACATTTCACAACATTCATTGAAATACTCAACAATCATCATCCGACCATAACAGTTAAATATGTCGTTCACCCACATACAATCAACTTCCTGGATACAACAATATTCTTTCCAGATACTGACACACACACAGTCTCTTTACAAACAAAAGTATACTTTAAGGACACAGACACACATGCCTTACTTCACAGGTCCAGTTATCACCCAAAACATACATTCACTGGTATTGTAAAATCACAACTCATTCGATTCCATAGACCATGTACACAACATAAAGACTTTCATATAGCCACACAGATTCTTTGTAGTGCACTGAGGAAGAGGGGATATTAAAAGCGATCACTGAGGTACATAAAGGCTAACTGTTACGCCCTGGCATTAGTATTCTTTGTTTTCTTTGTGTTTTTTAGTTAGGTCAGGGTGTGACATGGGGAATGTATGTGTTTTGTAATGTCTAGGGGTGTTGTATGTGTATGGGGCAGAGTAGAGTAGTGTTGTCTAGTTATGTCTATGGCTGCCTAGATTGGTTCTCAATCAGAGACAGCTGTCATTCATTGTCTCTGATTGGGAGCCATATTTAAGGCAGCCATAGGCAGTAGGCTTTTGTGGGGTGTTGTCTATGTTGAACGTTTGTTGCTTGTCTGTGCACTTACGTTATTTCGCTTCACGTTTGTTTTGTTAGTTTGTGTATAGTGTTCGTTTCATGTTTTTTCTCTCTTCCAAAATAAAGAGTATTTTGCACACGCTGCGCCTTGGTCCAATCTATCTCAAGAAGACGATGGTGACACTAACACACTGGCGGGCTTCACCCAGAACCCGGGGCTTTCTTCTACTCCAGTGATTAATTTACCTGTCAGGAAGCCTATATCCACCTGCCTTGAACCAGTTAGGCACCCACATTCTACTAGGAACATTTGGGATTGGGAACTTACAATAAGAAAACCAATTGTTATAACTGGAGACTCTAATATCTCACGGATACCTAGGTTTACTGACCCTAGAGTGCAGGCAGACAGCTTCCCTGGTGCTACATTCCACCATCTAAAATGGGTCGTAGAAAAATTAGAACACCACCCAACAGTGGAGAAGGTGGATCTATTGGGGGGTTTAAACAACTGCCTTCTGAAACAGCTGGCGTTGACCTCCTGGAAGCAACTACAACAAGTAAATTTCCGAATGCCATACTCTACGTGCCCATTATCAACTGTTCAGATAGACTGGAAAAACAGCAAAACAGTTACTCTTGGATCAACTTAATCAAAAGATCCTAGAGCAATGCAACTATTTACCTGAGATTAGCAAACTTAGCTTCCACACACTGCCACGTGACCCAGTACACTGGACATCTGAAACAGGAAATATGATCTTAAACTGTTGGCTGGATAATTTAAACATATAAGGGGAGAACAGTGCCTTGATACAGCTCCACATTCAAATATCACTAATCTCTCACACTCATACAGGCTCTCTGAGATGGAAAGAAAGGTATTGGAACGGGGATTGTCTTTTATCCGGGAATACTGGATAGGATGGAGCTTCGCAGGGACCTACACCTATACCATAGGAGGTTATAATTGTTGGATAATTTTAATTACAGGTCAGACTAAAACAACATCTATACCATATGGCTAAAGGTAATAAGAGTACTGTACTGTACTTGCATTTTGGCCTACATGCAGTGGAGGGTTTGAGTATTTTTGGTCTGGAGACAAACGGGAGCTGGTCCAGGACACAACGACAGGGGATGGAAAGAACTTGGATTGTGCGTCTCAATACGATAGATCCTAAGGGCCTGAATGAAAAATATTACATTTACCTTGGCTTACTTACCTGATAGGAGGGGGCCTCTCCGGTGCTGTGACATGGGTTATTTGGTGGGGGAGGTGGTGGGGGATTGCGGGAGAGCAGCACATTATAAATGTTTATATATTCAATTATTTATGGATTTACTCTATTTTTTAAGCACTGACCATAAATATGATGGCACTTATATTTTTTGATTCCTTAGTATGGTGTGATTTTACCTTATTTATTTTTTGGATACTTCTATAGCACTTATCTTGAGTTTTTAAAGCACTTTCTTTTATATTTTAGTGTGGTATGATGATTTGTACATGGTTTAATAGCCATTATTTGATAGCACTTATGATTGTCTCTTTTTATTTATTTATTTATTTTGTTGGTTCTCCTTGCAGACCCTAATCCCCCACCCTAACCCGAGATCCTCATGCCTAACCTTAACCTTTTGACCCCCATACCTGATCCTAATTTAATCCTGACCTGTACTCTAATCCTGACCCTAACTGTAACCCCAACCCGAACTCTAACCTTAACCCCTAGACCCTCATACCTAACTTTACCTCTTAGACCACAGCTCTGAGCTTGGCCCCTGGTCTCTATTCTTAGTTTTGAATCCCTGGTTCTTAACCCAAGCCTCATTTTAAATTCTGATTCTGGTCTTTTTTTATATATTTTTTTAGTCATTAAAGTATTTTTATGCATAAGTTTAACCATTTATCCTAAAGGGGTTGCCTGTGCCAGTGCAAATCAGATTCGTCTGTTATTCTTTTAACCTAACCCTAACCTACCTCCCGGATACATCCTCAAGGCCAGAATACTCACGGTGGCTTTCACACCATCAGGAGCATCTGACACCACACTGGCGGCACTCTCCTTGGCATCCTCACTCTGGATAGAATCCAGCCATGAGATTCTACAACAGCACTACAGGGAGGAGGTAGCCAAAACGTACACCTCACTCTGCAACTCACCATCATCGTCCGAATGGCAGGAAGCCTGGTACCTAGGCATTCTATGGGCCAAGAAGCTCCTCAGCGGAACACTCCTGGACCGCCTACTACAGGACATTAGGGACTCACTCCCCAACTTCTACGGGAACTGGCCAACAAGAGACCTGAGCCAATTTAAGCCACCGCTTACCCGCAGCCAACCCAACAGTGAGGATGAGGACGACGTAGCCATACCAGCTACATACACCAGGAGCACCTCACCATCTCCACAAACCAACAGACGCCTCATATTGGAACGGAACCCCTCGAAAGAGGTTATTACGCCCTCTCTTCGGGATTTGACATCCCACACCACTCCAGGGAAAAACATTTCCCCAGCCCAACACAGAAGACCAAGGAACCCTTTTACAGAAAGTGGCTTACCCCCACCATACCTGGGGACCCAGAGAACCAGCCATACCCTGACCAGGGTGGCACAGGGAGGGCTTCCTTCAGGGAACACAAACCCTCCTAACCTACCCCTAGATCATACCCTGACCAGGGTGATTGAGGGAAAGGAGCAGAGGCAGAGTGCTAAGGTGGCCTCAGATCTTTCTATGCCATCCCATACCCAAACCAGGGTGGAATGTCATGAAAATCAGCTGGAGCAGGTTACAACCAAGCCACAGCACATTCCCAAGGGCTTACCCAAGCCACGGAAATCCTTGGCCAGCCACGTACCACAGAAAAAGAAGAACCATCCTCCCCAATCCAAGGGGATAGAAGAGACCATCAACAAATGGGCAGCTATGGACAAAAACCTCTCCACCTTCCAGGTGTTAACCACCAATCCACCCGCACTCTCAGGACCACCACTCTCACCACTACAAGCCACCATCCCCACAGCGCCTGTTGGAGATCAACGTCATCGAGGACGAGGAACTCATGAACGCAGCTTCGCAGGTGGAAAAACTCAACACCCTCGCTACCACCTCACGACCAGGATAACACTCGGGTTACCTTCGACCAACGAACCCCTCCACCCCTCCAGGCAGAGATTTCTCCTCTCCAAACGACACCAACCCACAGGAATACTCCACGAAACCCAGGGAAGAGACTCCACAAATCCTGTGACCCCCCACAATCACGGAGGCCGCTACAGAAACACCACCAACCCACGGATGGGGCAACTACCACCCCCCAACCCTCTACCAGCAGGACCAGCGTCTTGGAATCCACGGCGACATCTACCCCACCCTCAGATCTCCCAGGGACACCATCGGATCTGACACCACTCAACTCGGCTAACAGCCACTTCAGGAGACACCTGTCAGAAGGGAACAAAAGCGGGTGGAGAATCAAATCACTTCGACCTAATCTCATCATGGGGGACTCAAACATCTGCAAACTACCCCTCATCTATTCGGACCAGACCCAAATCGAAGCCTATCCGGGAGCCGGCATCGAACACGCGGCAGGGATGATAAAACTTCTCCTACCCAAGGGAGAACCCCTGGTCACCAAATTAATCATCTCCTTCGGCCTCAACAACAGGGAACAAGGGAACGCCACCAAACACCGCGTCAACATCTCCAACCTTTACTACACGGCCACCTTAGCCTTCCCCAACGCGGACATATTCATCCCGTTGGTCAACCACTGCTCGAAAATGCCACTTGAGAATTAATCTGGACATCCTCAACAGATACATCAAAAACCACCCACACATCCCTCTCCTACCTACAACCGAATTCCACACCCTTCAGGACTGCCTCCACTGGACCCCCAAGACTGCCACAGCCATCTGTAAATGGTGGAAACACCACACCACATAGCACATTGCCTCTCTTACCATGACCAGGGGGAGTACGCACATACCCACGCTGAAGACAACACTATCCATCCCTACCGAACAGAATATACGGAAAAATACATACCCTCTACTACAGGACCACCCTCCCAAAATAAGCAGATCATCTAGAGGGATAGACAACCAGCACATACCTACTCCCGAAACAAGGAGAGACTCACTAACACCACCCCTGAAACCCACCGACATAGTACCAGTTATTAAAGGCTCTGAGGTGATCAACTTATCACGCTCCTTCACACATACCCCCACAGAACTCAGCCTCCTACGCAGAGGCCTCACCTACATCCCTACCACCAAAAACGGGGACCGTACCCGCACCACACTACAAACGGAAATCAACAACTACCACAAACTCAAAGTAGCTACATTTTTCCATCATCGGGAACCCCTACTACACCGAACCACAGACCACAGGGACAAACTAGCACGGCTACGAACACCCTCGGGCTGGGTCCCTGAAAACGAAGACCTACCTCCCCTGATAAGGGAAATTATTGATAAAGACTGGGACACCTTCAATACCACCTCCTTCTCCCCGGAACCCACCAACAACCTCACCAGGGAGGAAACCACAGCACTAAAAAAACTGAAAAACCCATCTACCTCCGATCTGCAGCACTCATCAAAAGAGAGCTCATACAATTGGAACGAAAAAAAACATCAACAAAAGGCAACGGGACTACCTTGCAAGGGACCAACCCACTAGGAGCAGGTGCTTCTACCTGCCTCCCAAAATCCACAAAGACCCCTCCTGGCCTCTCCCATTTTGAAGTACCTCCAGGGAGGCCCATCATCTCGGATTGTGGAAGCGAAACATACTAACCCTAACCCTAACCCTAACCCTAACCCTAACCCTAACCCTAACCTACGCCCCTAGCTTCGAAACACAACAGCTACATCAAAGACACCCCCGATTTCCTCAACAAAATCGCCAAAACACCGGTTACCACTGAAGACTTCCTCTTCACCATGGACATCGAGAGCCTCTACACCAACATCGAATTAGGAGCAGGACTCACAGAGGTCAGAACCTACCCACAAAAATACCTACTACCAGGTAGACCAGATGACCACCTCATACGTCTCCTGGAAATAGCACTTACCCGCAACGACTTCGAATTCAACGGCAACACCTACCTACAAATGAAAGGAGTAGCCATGGGGAAAAGATTCGCACCGGCATACGCAGACATCTACTTAGCGGAATGGGAAAACACTGTTTACCCACTCAAAACATTCCGCTTCTACCGATACCTAGATGATATATGGGGCATATGGCAACACAGCG
Source organism: Salvelinus namaycush (assembly GCF_016432855.1). NCBI lineage: Eukaryota > Metazoa > Chordata > Actinopteri > Salmoniformes > Salmonidae > Salvelinus > Salvelinus namaycush. The sequence goes on along the minus strand of NC_052331.1, from coordinate 42,213,637 downwards.
CAGCGGAATTTTTACAATTCAATCAATTTTCAATCAATTTTATTTTATATAGCCCTTCGTACATCAGATAATATCTCGAAGTGCTGTACAGAAACCCAGCCTAAAACCCCAAACAGCTAGAATGCAGGTGTAGAAGCACGGTGGCTAGGAAAAACTCCCTAGAAAGGCCAAAACCTAGGAAGAAACCTAGAGAGGAACCAGGCTATGAGGGGTGGCCAGTCCTCTTCTGGCTGTGCCGGGTGGAGATTATAACAGAACTATGCCAAGATGTTCAAAAATGTTCATAAGTGGCAAGCATGGTCAAATAATAATCATGAATAATTTTCAGTTGGCTTTTCATAGCTGATCATTAAGAGTTGAAAAACAACAGGTCTGGGACAGGTGGCGGTTCCATAACCGCAGGCAGAACAGCTGAAACTGGAATAGCAGCAAGGCCAGGCGGACTGGGGACAGCAAGGAGTCACCACGGGCGGCAGTCCCGACGCATGGTCCTAGGGCCCAGGTCCTCCGAGAGAAAGAAAGAGAGAAGGAGAAAATTAGAGAGAGCCAAGATTTTCAAAATGTTCATAAATGACAAGCATGGTCAAATAATAATCAGGAATAAATCTCAGTTGGCTTTTCATAGCCGATCATTAAGAGTTGAAAACAGCAGGTCTGGGACAGGTAGGGGTTCCATAACCGCAGGCAGAAGAGTTGAAACTGGAATAGCAGCAAGGCCAGGCGGACTGGGGGCAGCAAGGAGTCACCACGGCCGGTAGTCCCGACGTATGGTCCTAGGGCTCAGGTCCTCCGAGAGAAAGAGAGAAGGAGAAAATTAGAGAGAGCCAAGATTTTCAAAATGTTCATAAATGACAAGCATGGTCAAATAATAATCAGGAATAAATCTCAGTTGGCTTTTCATAGCCGATCATTAAGAGTTGAAAACAGCAGGTCTGGGACAGGTAGGGGTTTCGTAACCGCAGGCAGAAACAGTTGAAACTGGAATAGCAGCAAGGCCGGGCGGACTGGGGACAGCAAGGTGTCAGCATGCCCGGTAGTCCTGACGTATGGTCCTAGGGCTCAGGTTCTCAGAGAGAAAGAGAGAACGAGAGAATTAGAGAGAGCATACTTAAATTCACACAGGACACTGGATAAGACAGGAGAAGTACTCCAGGTATAACCAACTGACCCTAGCCCCCCGACACATAAACTACTGCAGCATAAATACTGGAGGCTGAGACAGGAGCGGTCAGGAGACACTGTGGCCCCATCCGAAGAAACCCCCGGACAGGGCCAAACAGGAAGGATATAACCCCACCCACTCTGCCAAAGCACAGCCCCCACACCACTAGAGGGATATCCTCAACCACCAACTTACAATCTTGAGACAAGGCCGAGTATAGCCCACAAAGGTCTCCACCACAGCACAACCAAGGGGGGGCGCCAACCCAGACAGGAAGTTCACGTCAGTAACTCAACCCACTCAAGTGACGCACCCCTCCTAGGGACGGCATGAAAGAGCACCAGCAAGCCAGTGACTCAGCCCCAGTAACAGGGTTAGAGGCAGAGAATCCCAGTGGAGAGAGGGGAACCGGCCCTGGAGAGACAGCAAGGGCGGTTCGTTGCTCCAGAGCCTTTCCGTTCACCTTCACACTCCTGGGCCAGACTACACTCAATCATATGACCTACTGAAGAGATAAGTCTTCAGTAAAGACTTAAAGGTTGAGACCGAGTCTGCGTCTCTCACATGGGTAGGCAGACTGTTCCATAAAAATGGAGATCTATAGGAGAAAGCCCTGCCTCCAGCTGTTTGCTTAGAAATTTTAGGGACAATTAGGAGGCCTGCGTCTTGTGACCGTAGCGTACGTGTAGGTATGTACGGCAGGACCAACTCGGAAAGATAGGTAGGAGTAAGCCCATGTAACGCTTTATAGGTTAACAGTAAAACCTTGAAATCAGCCCTTGCCTTAACGGGAAGCCAGTGTAGGGAAGCTAGCACTGGAGTAATATGATCAAATTTCTTGGTTCTAGTCAGGATTCTAGCAGCCGTATTTAGCACTAACTGAAGTTTATTTAGTGCTTTATCCGGGTAGCCGGAAAGTAGAGCATTGCAGTAGTCTAACCTAGAAGTAACAAATGCATGGATTAATTTTTCTGCATCATTTTTGGACAGAAAATTTCTGATTTTTGCAATGTTACGTAGATGGAAAAAAGCTGTCCTTGAAACAGTCTTGATATGTTCGTCAAAAGAGAGATCAGGGTCAAGAGTAACGCCGAGGTCCTTCACAGTTTTATTTGAGACGACTTTACAACCATCAAGATGAATTGTCAGATTTAACAGAAGATCTCTTTGTTTCTTGGGACCTAGAACAAGCATCTCTGTTTTGTCCGAGTTTAAAAGTAGAAAGTTTTCAGCCATCCACTTCCTTATGTCTGAAACACAGGCTTCTAGCGAGGGCAATTTTGGGGCTTCACCATGTTTCATTGAAATGTACAGCTGTGTGTCATCCGCATCGCAGTGAAAGTTAACATTATGTTTTCGAATAACATCCCCAAGAGGTAAAATATATAGTGAAAACAATAGTGGTCCTAAAACGGAACCTTGAGGAACACCGAAATGTACAGTTGATTTGTCAGAGGACAGACCATTCACAGAGACAAACTGATATCTTTCCGACAGGTAAGATCTAAACCAGGCCAGAACTTGTCCGTGTAGACCAATTTGGGTTTCCAGTCTCTCCAAAAGAATGTGGTGATCGATGGTGTCAAAGGCAGCACTAAGGTCTAGTAGCACGAGGACAGATGCAGAGCCTCGGTCTGACGCCATTAAAAGGTCATTTACCACCTTCACAAGTGCAGTCTCAGTGCTATGATGGGGTCTAAAACCAGACTGAAGCATTTCGTATACATTGTTTGTCTTCAGAAAGGCAGTGAGTTGCTGCGCAACAGCTTTTTCTAAAATTTTTGAGAGGAATGGAAGATTCGATATAGGCCGATAGTTTTTTATATTTTCCGGGTCAAGGTTTGGCTTTTTCAAGAGAGGCTTTATCACTGCCACTTTTAGTGAGTTTGGTACACATCCGGTGGATAGAGAGCTGTTTATTATGTTCAACATAGGAGGGCCAAGCACAGGAAGCAGCTCCTTCAGCAGTTTAGTAGGAATAGGATCCAGTATGCAGCTTGAAGGTTGAGAGGCCATGATTATTTTCATCATTGTGTCAAGAGATATAGTACTAAAACACTTAAGTGTCTCTCCCGATCCCAGGCCCTCGCAGAGCTGTGCAGATCCAGGACAGCTAAGCCCTGGAGGAATACGCAGATTCAAAGAGGAGTCCGTAATTTGCTTTCTAATGGTCATGATCTTTTCCTCAAAGAAGTTCATGAATTTATTACTGCTGAAGTGAAAGCCATCCTCTCTTGGGGAATGCTGCTTTTTAGTTAGCTTTGCAACAGTATCAAAAAGAAATTTTGGATTGTTCTTATTTTCCTCGATTAAGTTGGAAAAGTAGGATGATCGAGCAGCAGTGAGGGCTCTTCGGTACTGCACGGTACTGTCTTTCCAAGCTAGTCGGAAGACTTCCAGTTTTGTGTGGCGCCATTTCCGTTCCAATTTCCTGGAAGCTTGCTTCAAAGCTCGGGTATTTTCTGTATACCAGGGAGCTAGTTTCTTATGACAAATGTTTTTTGTTTTTAGGGGTGCAACTGCATCTAGGGTATTGCGCAAGGTTAAATTGAGTTCCTCAGTTAAGTGGTTAACTGATTTTTGTCCTCTGACGTCCTTAGGTAGGCAGAAGGAGTCTGGAAGGGCATCAAGGAATTTTTGTGTTGTCTGAGAATTTATAGCACGACTTTTGATGCTCCTTGGTTGGGGTCTGAGCAGATTATTTGTTGCGATTGCAAACGTAATAAAATGGTGGTCCGATAGTCCAGGATTATGTGGAAAAACATTAAGATCTACAACATTTATTCCATGGGACAAAACTAGGTCCAGAGTATGACTGTGGCAGTGAGTAGGTCCAGAGACATGTTGGACAAAACCCACTGAGTCGATGATGGCTCCGAAAGACTTTTGGAGTGGGTCTGTGGACTTCTCCATGTGAATATTAAAATCACCAAAAATTAGAATATGATCTGCTATGACTACAAGGTCTGATAGGAATTCAGGAAACTCAGAGAGGAACGCTGTATATGGCCCAGGAGGCCTGTAAACAGTAGCTATAAAAAGTGATTGAGTAGGCTGCATAGATTTCATGACTAGAAGCTCAAAAGACGAAAACGCCATTTTTTTTTTTGTAAATTGAAATTTGCTATCGTAGATGTTAGCAACACCTCCGCCTTTGCGGGATGCACGGGGGATATGGTCACTAGTGTAACCAGGAGGTGAGGCCTCATTTAACACAGTAAATTCATCAGGCTTAAGCCATGTTTCAGTCAGGCCAATCACATCAAGATTATGATCAGTGATTAGTTCATTGACTATGACTGCCTTTGAAGTGAGGGATCTAACATTAAGTAACCCTATTTTGAGATGTGAGGTATCACGATCTCTTTCAATAATGGCAGGAATGGAGGAGGTCTTTATCCTAATAAGATTGCTAAGGCGAACACCGCCATGTTTAGTTTTGCCCAACCTAGGTCGAGGCACAGACACAGTCTCAATGGGTATGGCTGAGCTGACTACACTGACTGTGCTATTGGCAGACTCCACTAAGCTGGCAGGTTGGCTAACAGCCTGCTGCCTGGCCTGCACCCTATTTCATTGTGGGGCTAAAGGAGTTAGAGCCCTATCTATGTTGGTAGATAAGATGAGAGCACCCCTCCAGGTAGGATGGAGTCCGTCACTCCTTAGCAGGTCAGGCTTGGTCCTGTTTGTGGGTGAGTCCCAGAAAGAGGGCCAATTATCTACAAATTCTATCTTTTGGGAGGGGCAGAAAACAGTTTTCAACCAGCGATTGAGTGCTGAGACTCTGCTGTAGAGCTCGTCACTCCCCCTAACTGGGAGGGGGCCAGAGACAATTACTCGATGCCGACACATCTTTCTAGCTGATTTACACGCTGAAGCTATGTTGCACTTGGTCACCTCTGACTGTTTCATCCTAACATCGTTGGTGCCGACGTGGATAACAATATCTCTATACTCTCTACACTCGCCAGATTTAGCTTTAGCCAGCACCATCTTAAGATTAGCCTTAACGTCGGTAGCCCTGCCCCCTGGTAAACAGTGTATGATCGCTGGGTGATTCGTTTTAAGTCTAATACTGCGGGTAATGGAGTCGCCAATGACTAGGGTTTTCAATTTGTCAGAGCTAACGGTGGGAGCCTTCGGCGTCTCAGACCCCGTAACGGGAGGAGTAGAGACAAGAGAAGACTCAGACTCAGACTCCGACTCGCTACATAATGGGGAAAACCGGTTGAAAGTTTCTGTCGGCTGAATGAGCGACACCGGTTGAGCATTCCAACAGCATTTCCCTCCAGAAGCCATGAGAAAGTTGTCCGGCTGCGGGGACTGTGCGGGGGGATTTATACTAACGTTACTATCTGTACTTACTGGTGGCACAGACGCTGTTTCTTCCTTTCCTACACTGAAAATACCCTTGCCTAACGATTGCGTCTGAAGCTGGGCTTGCAGCACAGCTATTTTCGCCGTAAGGCGATCGTTCTCCTGTATATTATGAGTACAGCGACTGCAATTAGAAGACATCATGTTAATGTTACTACTTAGCTTCGGCTGTTGAAGGTGTTGACGAACCATGTCCAGATAAAGCGTCCGGAGTGAAAAAGTTGAATGAGGGAAAAAAGTTGCGATGGAAAAACTAAAAATATAAACGGTAATTAAAAACAGAAACAAAACAAAAAACGTAAAGTTGTCAGCTAGCAAAGTAAAGTAAAGTTGGCAGCAAAACGCACAGCAACAAAACGCACAGCAACACGTCTGCAGATTCAACAGGAAGTTGGATCACATCATTACAGCAAATTGACCGCTATCCTTAACCACCACCCCTCCATCCACTTGACGCATGAACTAAACCGCTCTGAAGTACACTTCTTGGACACCGTCACCTACAAAGGACCCAACCTCATCAGGAAGGGAAGACTGGACACCAAAATGTACTTCAAGAAAACAGACACACATGCCCTCCTGCATGCTACCAGCTTCCATCCTCCACGCACCAGGGGAGGCATATTAAAATCACAATTCCTGAGGTACCACAGGATATGCACCCAACCCAAAGACCTCAAAACTGCTGCGCGCACCCTCTCTAAAGCCCTAACCAAAAACAGAGGATATACCCGCTCAGCACTCAAAAAGGCCAAACACATCACCGGGAGACACACACGGAAAGGACAAACCAAAGGAAACCACCAAACTCAAGGGCTTTTGCCTGATCCTACGTCGAGTTGACAGACCTATCTAACCATTCTAATAACTATACCTTACCCTAACCATTCTAAAAACTATACCTAACCCTACGGACAGACAGTCTTTAACCCAACCAACGGGTTAATCTACAAGTGGGCAACCATGGGGTCTACAACTTTGGCCGGTTGCGCCCGGATCCCTCCGGCCGGCGCGTATATGATGTGGAGTGCACCCCCCCCTTCAGCTTCCACGTGTCAGAGATGGAAGTGGATCAACCGACTCAAAACTAGAACCCTAACCCTAACCCCTCTGTATAAAATTGAAATTTCACTTGAAAGGAAGCTCCAGAGTACAAATACCTGAACAAAGGATATTTGTACTCGGATTTTTTTATAACCTTTGAACATTGCTATTTTTATGGACAATTTCCTTTGGTTGGTGAACCATCACCAAAGCAGGTGTTGGTAGCATAACTGTCAGGATTTGGCCAGGATTGTTCAGGTTTTGGTCACTAGATGTCCCCATTGCACCTTTTTTGAACCTTTTGTTTTTTCCTTGCTCTAATTATTGTTTGCACCTGTGTGTCGTTTCCTTGTTGGTATTTAAACCGTGTGTGTTCCTCAGTTCTTTGCTCAGTGTTTGTATGTTAGCACCCAGCCCCAGCCTTGTTGTGAACATATATTTCTCTTGTTGGATTTTCCAGAGGTTCTCTGGTTTTGTTCTTGTTTATTTTTGATTAGTCTTTGAGGTTTGTTTTTCCCCTGCTGTTCTTACAACTTTGTGGATTTTCTTTGTATTTTGGAGGATATACATTTTTTCCTCTTGGCTTTATTTTTGTCGTTGTGGATTTAGATTTTTGCCTGAAGATCTTTTCCTTTTATTAAACCACCATCTCTAGTACTGCTGTGTCTGCCTCATCTTCTGGGTTCTGCCGACTATTAGTGACTGTTTCTCACACCGGGTCCTGACAGAAGGACAGAAACACTGAGCCATTAAAATAAACCCAGAGGCAGCCAGTACCCAGGATTTTTTCCCCATGCTGTCCCACCACGAGGGGACTGTCCAACGTCACGAAGCTGCTCTGGTTCAGCAAGAGGCCTTAATGGCTAGACATTCTCAACTTCTGTCGGAGATGATGACTTCCATAAAGCAGATTTCTGATCGACTTTCCCCTGCAACCGCTTCTGCTCCAGTTCATCAGATTCAAGTGCCCGTGGCAGTTAACCCCCTGGCTGAACCTCGTCTGCCGCCTCCCCAACGGTTCTCAGGTGATCCGAGTGTTTGTAAGGGGTTTTTCACCCAATGTTCTCTCTCCTTCGAGCTGCAACCCTCGTCGTTTCCCACCGACCGGTCCAAGATAGCATCACCCTGCTGTCGGAAAAAGCCCTAGCCTGGGCTACTGCTGTGTGGGATGCCCAAAGTCCCTGCTGTGCCAGCTACTCTACCTTTGCTGAAGAATTCAAGCGAGTGTTTCAAGGTCCTACCAGCGGTCCTGACTCAGCCAAACAGCTCCTGACTCTCCGCCAAGATCGACGCAGCGTGACGGACTATGCCATCCAGTTCCGCACGGTGGCAGCAGCGAGTGGCTGGAACAACGAGGCGCTCACAGTGTGCTTTTTGAAGGGTCTTTCCGACACCATCCAAGATGAACTGGCCACTCGGGAACCACCGGACAACCTCGAGTCCCTGATCAAGTTGGATTCACGCATAGACCAGCGTCTGAGAGAGCTCAACCGTAGACCTCTCACCCTAGCTCCTATCGGTTCCAGCGCCGAGTCTCCACCTTTATCCTCGCTGACTCCACCAGAACCCATGCAGGTTGGACGCATCTCCCAGGCTGAGCGAGACCGCCGGATGAAGGAGCGATGCTGTCTATATTGCTGCAAATCGGGCCATTTCCGCTCCACGTGTCCCGGGCTCCAGGGAAAACGCCTGGGAGGACTGTAACGGGAAACATAACCTCCACCCATCCATCCAACTCCCGCCTGCTCATTCCAGTTACCCTTTCCTGGGACAACCACGAGCTTGCCCTTCAAGCCTTGGTAGACTCTGGAGCCGCAGGTAACTGTCACTTGTGTCACTACCCCCTTGCGACTTTCAGTTTCCCAACACCAGGAAGTGATGAACTTTCATCTGATCTCGTGTTCCGAGTTCCCTCTCGTCCTTGGATACCCCTGGCTTCACAGCCATAACCCTCACATCGACTGGTCTGTGGGCACTATCAAGCAGTGGGGTCCTACGTGCCAAGCCACTTGTATCTTCCCAAGTTCCCCGAGTTCCCCTCCCGAGTCTCTAGAATCCATCGACCTGTCCCGAGTTCCCGAGTGTTACCATGACCTCAAACCGGTATTTAGCAAACAGAGGGCCACCAAACTACCACCCCATAGACCTTACGATTGCCCCATCGACCTGTTTCCGGGCACCTGCCCCCCCAGGGGTCGGATCTTTTCCCTATCTCCTCCCGAACGAGCTGCTATGGATACCTACATCAAGGACGCTCTGGCAGAAGGCCTCATGCGTCCATCCACCTCACCGGCGGGAGCAGGGTTTTTCTTTGTGGCCAAAAAAGACTGGATTACGTCCTTGCATCAACTACCGGGGACTCAATGCCATAACCGTCCGTAACCGCTACCCGCTACCCCTTATGGCCACAGCCTTTGAGCTGCTCCAGGAAGCAGTGGTCTTCACTAAGCTTGACCTGCGGAACGCATACCATCTTGTGCGGATCAAACCCGGTGACGAGTGGAAGACCACTTTCAACACGCCTACTGGTCACTACGAATACTTGGTGATGCCCTTCGGCCTGACCAACGCCCCGGCTGTGTTCCAAGCGCTCATAAACGATGTGCTTAGGGATATGCTTAACATTTTCGTGTTTGTTAACTTGGATGACATCCTCATCTTTTTGAGCTCCCTTCAAGAACACACTAAGCATGTCAGACAAGTGCTCAAACGCCTCCTAGACAGCCATTTGTACGTTAAGCCGGAAAAGTGTGAATTCCATTCCTCGAGTACAATTCCTGGGATTTGTAGTGGAACCCGGTCGAGTCCAGATGGACCCCAGGAAGGTAGGGGCGGTAGCGGATTGGCCCACCCCCAAGTCCGTTAAGGAAGTTCAGCGTTTCCTGGGCTTCACTAACTTTTACCGCAAGTTCATCAAGAACTTCAGCTCGGTGGCAGCCCCTCTCTCAGCTTTAACCAAGGGTGGCAACACAAGGTTTCTGTGGGGAAGAGAAGCTGAGACGGCCTTCCAAGGACTCAAGCAGCGCATCCTCTCTGCTCCCATCCTGACATTACCGACGGCGGATGAACCTTTTGTGGTGGAGGTAGACGCATCAGAGGTTGGTGTTGGAGCTGTCCTGTCTCAGAGGGGTGAAGACAAGAGGCTTCATCCTTGCGCCTTCTCTCACCGGCTTACCCCGGCCGAGAGGAATTACGATGTGGGGGATCGTGAACTCCTAGCGGTAAAGATGGCATTGAAGGAATGGAGACACTGGCTCGAGGGGGCTTCTCAACCGTTTCAAGTGCTTACGGACCACAAAAATCTGGAGTATATCCAGCAGGCGAAGCGGTTGAACTCCAGACAAGCTCGATGGTCTCTTTTCTTCAGCCGATTCCAGTTTATCCTCACCTATAGACCCGGGTCGAAGAATCTCAAACCGGACGCCTTGTCACAAGTCTACTCTCCTGCCATTCGAGAAGATACTGACATGACTGTTCTTCCTGCCGCTAAGATCGTGGCTCCAATCTCGTGGCAAGTTGAGGATACCGTGAGACAAGCTCAAGCCATCGAACCAGGTCCTAAAGGAGGTCCTGCCAATCGGTTGTTTGTTCCCAAGGCAGCAAGATCCCAAGTCCTTCTGTGGGGGCACTCCTCTCGCCTCACCTGTCACCCGGGCGTAGGTCGCACCTTGGAGTTCATCCAGCGTAAGTTCTGGTGGCCCACCATAAAAGAAGACGTTGCCACTTTCGTCAAGGCCTGTCCCGTGTGCTGCCAGGGCAAATCTTCTCACCTCCGCCCTCAAGGACTCCTTCACCCTTTATCTATTCCCCACGGACCCTGGTCCCATATCTCGTTGGACTTTATTACTGGCCTTCCTCCGTCCCATGGTAATACTGCTATCCTAGTCATCATCGACAGGTTTTCTAAGGCGGCCAGGTTTGTTCCCTTGACCAAATTACCTTCTGCCAAGGAAACGGCTGAGTTGGTGATTAACCATGTGTTCCGAGTCTTTGGCATTCCGCAAGATATGGTTTCCGACCGAGGTCCCCAGTTCGCCTCAAGGTTTTGGAAGGCCTTCTGCCAACTCATAGGGGCCACGGCCAGTCTATCTTCAGGGTACCATCCGGAGTCCAACGGCCAAACTGAGAGGATGAATCAAGAGCTGGAAACCACCCTCAGATGTATGGTTTCCAACAACCCGTCCACATGGTCATCCTTCATTGTTTGGGCCGAGTACGCGCACAACACCTTGTGCTCCTCCTCCACTGGTATATCCCCGCACAAGTGTCAGTTTGGCTATGCTCCTCTATTGTTCCCGGACCAGGAGGCAGGAGTCAGAGTGCCTTCAGCCTCGAGGTTCATCAGACGCTGTCGGCTTACGTGGAAGAAGGCCCGTCTTAATCTTCTGCGTTCCTCACAGCAGTACCAACGACAAGCCAACAGACGTCGCCGTCCCGGGCCTACCCTGTACCCCGGCCAGAGAGTTTGGCTCTCAACTAAGAACTTACCACTACGGGTGGAGTCTCGCAAGCTGTCCCAGAGATTCATCGGTCCCTTTAAGGTTGCCAGGAGAGTGAATCCCGTTACTTTTCGCCTGCACTTACTCAGATCCCTTAAGATTGATCCCACGTTTCACATTTCTTTGTTAAAACCTGTTGTTTTTTCTCCCCTTATCCCGGCAGGCAGACCTCCCCCTCCGCCCCGTGTCATCGGGGGCCAGTCGGCTTATACCGTCCATCGGATACTGGATTCCCGCCGGATGCAGCGGTCCTGGCAGTATCTGGTGGACTGGGAAGGCTACGGTCCCGAGGAGCGCTCCTGGGTTCCTGCCAAGGACATACTGGACCCTGACCTCATTCGTCAGTTCAGGGCCCTCCACCCTGAAAAGGCTGGTAGGAACGTCAGGGGTCGTTCCTAGGAGGGGGATTCTGTCAGGATTTGACCAGGATTGTTCAGGTTTTGGTCACTAGATGTCCCCATTGCACATTTTTTTTAACCTTTTGTTTTTTCCTTGCTCTAATTATTGTTTGCACCTGTGTGTCGTTTCCTTGTTGGTATTTAAACCGTGTGTGTTCCTCAGTTCTTTGCTCAGTGTTTGTATGTTAGCACCCAGCCCCAGCCTTGTTGTGAACATATATTTCTCTTGTTGGATTTTCCAGAGGTTCTCTGGTTTTGTTCTTGTTTATTTTTGATTAGTCTTTGAGGTTTGTTTTTCCCCTGCTGTTCTTACAACTTTGTGGATTTTCTTTGTATTTTGGAGGATATACATTTTTTCCTCTTGGCTTTATTTTTGTCGTTGTGGATTTAGATTTTTGCCTGAAGATCTTTTCCTTTTATTAAACCACCATCTCTAGTACTGCTGTGTCTGCCTCATCTTCTGGGTTCTGCCGACTATTAGTGACTGTTTCTCACACCGGGTCCTGACAATAACATCTAGGGACTCATGATTTTAATTGTTTGTCTGTTTCATGAAAATGTGATTTCATTTTTTCTTCCCCTTTGTCTTTGATTTTAAAACAGTCTGTAGTGGAGACTCAGTTGAGATAACATTGTTGATTGAGGTTATTTTTTATGGTGGTAGAAGATGCTTCCTAGAAGAAATCGGTTTGGGCCTCAGGCCCAATCTATAGCCTTGGGGGAGAATACACCCACCCTAAGCTCAGACACTTGGGCCTCAGGCCCAATCTATAGCCTTGGGGGAGAATACACCCACCCTAAGCTCAGACACTTGGGCCTCAGGCCCAATCTATAGCCTTGGGGGAGAATACACCCACCCTAAGCTCAGACACTCTTAAAACCTCTTTCCACCCTAAATTGACTAAGCAGTATTTTAAATGATTACAAGCCATTCACCATGCGGAAATTTTAGCAGAATTGCAAAGGACCAGGTCTTTCCCGCCTGGCATGATGAAACAGGTTATTAGACTTACAGATTTTATTAACTTCTTGCGACTACAGGGGGTGCTGTTTTCTCATTAGCATAATTGCATTACAGATTAAACGGCTTCCTACTAAATTCTTGCTCGTACAATATGCATATTATTACTATTATTGGATAGAAAACACTCTCTAGTTTCTATAGGCGTTGAAATTTTGTCTCTGAGTGGAACAGAACTCATTCTACAGCAATTTCCCTGACATGGAGTCATATTTCACACATTTTGGCCCCTGATCTGGAGTCAGTTTAAAGGCCACTGTGAACGCTATCAGGATACGGACACTGCTTACGTCTTCCCCTGGATGCCTTTACGTGATGACGATTTGAATAGTATCGATTGCGCAATCACAGCCCCTATAAAACAAAAACACGTGTAGGTAGGAACTCTTTTCCAGATGCGTCGGGCGCGCGGTGGACACTGACCTGCTCTTTTTCCAAGCATTAGTGTAGCCAGTTATATTTCTCCGGTCATGTTTCTACTCGTTATAGGAGTTAAAAACATCATAAGGTAGTTAATTTAAACCGTTTTATAGCAATTTATATCCGTTTAGTGCGATTTTGGGACATTTATTTCTGAGACACTGTGAATCTCTGGGCACGGTTCCAGTTCATGCCGAACGCAATGGGCATTTCTACATGGCAAGAGGACAGCTTTCGACCAAAAGACGATTAGACCCAAGAAAGGATTCTTTGCCCAAGATTCTGATGGAAGAACAGCTCAAAGTAGGAACAATTTATTATGATAAATCGTGTTTCTGTCGAGAAATGTTAATCGCTTATGACGCCATCTTGCTAGACGTAGCTTCGCTTGGCGCAAACTGTATTGAAAAGTAAGGATAATTTAAAAAATGTAAATCAGCGATTGTATTAAGAATTAAATTGTCTATCAATCGCTGTCCACCCTATATTTTTTAGTCACGTTTATGAGTATTTATGTATACGGCTAGATCACTGTCTAATATGGCGCACGACATTGTCTGACCAGCTGGGCAACTTTTGTCATTGTCTAACCATGATTTTGGTGGCTAAATATGCACATTTTCGAACAAACTGTATATGTATGTTGTAATGTGATGTTACAGGAGTGTCATCTGAAGAATTCTGAGAAGGTTAGTGAAAAAATTAATATATTTTGGCGATGTTTACGTTATCGCTCTCTTTGGCTAGAATCAATGCTCTGGTAACGTTTGCATATGTGGTATGCTAATATAACGATTTATTGTGTTTTCGCTGTAAGACACTTAGAAAATCTGAAATATTGTCTGTATTCACAGGATCTGTGTCTTTCGATTAGTGTATGCTGTGTATTTTTACGAAATGTTTGATGATTAGTAATTAGGTAAACACATTGCTCTATGTATTTATTCTAGTCCATTTGTGACGGTGGGTGCAATTGTAAACTATGATATCTACCTGAAATATGCACATTTTTCTAACAAAACCTATCCTATACCATAAATATGTTATCAGACTGTCATCTGATGAGGTTTTTTCTTGGTTAGTGGCTATCAATATCTTAGTTTAGCCGAATTGGTGATAGCACCTGATGGAGTAAGAAACTGATGGAGTTAGAAAAGTGGTGTCTTTTGCTAACGTGGTTAGCTAATAGATTTACATATTTTGTCTTCCCTGTAAAACATTTTAAAAATCTGAAATGGTGGCTTTATTCACAAGATCTGTATCTTTCATTAGGTGTCTTGGACTTGTGATTTAATGATATTTAGATGCTACTATTTAATTGTGACGCTATGCTAGGCTATGCTACTCAGTGTGGGAGGGGTGGGGGGGTGCTCCCGGACCCGGGGTAGATACTCGTGAAAGGTTAAACCTTCCTCACCCAATTCAACCACTCTGGCACTGGTGAAGGAGAATACGGACCACTGGATGGACACTAATATGTGCATCTTAGTGGACAATTATGATTCAGTCCTGGCAGCGGGGTTACAGGAGATGGGGAGATTTGATATCAATTCCTTTGAGCGAGCGGTTGCCTGGGCAAGGGCCAGATATAAATGCAAGTTTACTCAGTCATCAGTGGCAACGTTACAGGCAATGCTTCCCAAGGCCAGTGTTGGTGCTAGTGAGTTGGCAGGCCCAGGCCAACTGACTATGGAGGCTTTTCCGCCCTTGTCCGGGGTCCTGTGTCCAGCTCCCAGTAACGTGGAAGGAATGGGAAATAGCAGTCCGGCCAGTGGGTTAGTTAATGGTGGGGCAAAAAATAGACCTAAAAGGAGCTCCCCTAGGAGGTCTCCCAGTCTATCAGCTCTAGAGCTGGATCTAGTGAAACCGGGGGGGGGGGGGGGGGAACTATTTCAGTTACGTCTGAAACACATTCCCCTAGACCAAGTACTTGCTGGAGATCCATTGACCACAGAGTTGGTGACAGGGAGGGTTGATATCTGGAAGCAAACACAGGTGAGCTCTGCTCTTGTTCACAGTCCTAAGAGGTTTTTATACAGTAATGTCATCCTACAATGTAGTAATACTACACTGCTCAAAAAAATAAAGGGAACACTTAAACAACACAATGTAACTCCAAGTCAATCACACTTCTGTGAAATCAAACTGTCCACTTAGGATGCAACACTGATTGACAATAAATTGCACATGCTGTTGTGCAAATGGAATAGACAAAAGGTGGAAATTATAGGCAATTAGCAAGACACCCCCAATAAAGGAGTGATTATGCAGGTGGTGACCACAGACCACTTCTCAGTTCCTATGCTTCCTGGCTGATGTTTTGGTCACTTTTGAATGCTGGCGGTGCTCTCACTAGTGGTAGCATGAGACGGAGTCTACAACCCACACAAGTGGCTCAGGTAGTGCAGCTCATCCAGGATGGCACATCAATGCGAGCTGTGGCAAGAAGGTTTGCTGTGTCTGTCAGCGTAGTGTCCAGAGCATGGAGGCGCTACCAGGAGACAGGCCAGTACATCAGGAGACGTGGAGGAGGCCGTAGGAGGGCAACAACCCAGCAGCAGGGCTGCTACCTCCGCCTTTGAGCAGGAGGAGCACTGCCAGAGCCCTGCAAAATGACCTCCAGCAGGCCACAAATGTGCATGTGTCTGATCAAACGGTCAGAAACAGACTCCATGAGGGTGGTATGAGGGCCCGACGTCCACAGGTGGGGGTTGTACTTACAGCCCAACACCGTGCAGGACGTTTGGCATTTGCCAGAGAACACCAAGATTGGAAAATTCGCCACTGGCGCCCTGTGCTCTTCACAGATGAAAGCAGGTTCACACTGAGCACGTGACAGACGTGACAAGAGTCTGGAGATGCCGTGGAGAATGTTCTGCTGCCTGCAACATCCTCCAGCATGACCGGTTTGGCGGTGGGTCAGTCATGGTGTGGGGTGGCATTTGTTTGGGGGGCCGCACAGCCCTCCATGTGCTCACCAGAGGTAGCCTGACTGCCATTAGGTACCTAGATGAGATCCCCAGACCCCTTGTGAGACCATATGCTGGTGCGGTTGGCCCTGGGTTCCTCCTAATGCAAGACAATGCTAGACCTCATGTGGCTGGAGTGTGTCAGCAGTTCCTGCAAGAGGAAGGCATTGATGCTATGGACTGGCCCGCCCGTTCCCCAGACCTGAATCCAATTGAGCACATCTGGGACATCATGTCTTGCTCCATCCACCAACGCCACGTTGCACCACAGATTGTCCAGGAGTTGGCGGATGCTTTAGTCCAGGTCTGGGAGGAGATGCCTCAGGAGACCATCCGCCACCTCATCAGGAGCATGCCCAGGCGTTGTAGGGAAGTCATACAGGCACATTATCGACTTCCGGCGCCGACCGAGATGGCCGCCTCGCTTCGCGTTCCTTGGAAAATATGCAGTATTTTGTTTTTTTATGTGTTATTTCTTACATTGGTACCCCAGGTGATCTTAGGTTTCATTACATACAGGCGGGAGGAACTACTGAATATACGATTAACGTCAACTAACCATCGTTCCTACCAGGAATATGACTTTCCCGATACGGATCCAGTGTTTTGCCTTCCACCCAATACAATGGATCTGATCCCAGCCGGCGACCCTACGCGACGCCGTAAAAGGGGCAAACGTAGCGGTCTCCTGGTCAGGCTTCGGAGACGGGCACATCGCGCTCCACTCCCTAGCATACTACTCGCCAATGTCCAGTCTCTTGACAATAAGGTTGATGAAATCCGAGCACGGGTAACATTCCAGAGAGACATCAGGGATTGCAACGTGCTCTGCTTCACGGAAACATGGCTAACTCAAGAGACGCTAACGGAGTCGGTGCAGCCAGCTGGTTTCTTCACGCATCGCGCCGACAGAAACAAACATCTTTCTGGTAAGAAGAGGGGCGGGGGGGTATGCCTCATGATTAACGAGACGTGGTGTGATCATCATAACAACACACAGGAACTCAAGTCATTCTGTTCACCTGATCTAGAACTCCTCACAATCAAATGTCGACCGCATTATCTACCAAGGGAATTCTCTTCGATCATAATCACAGCCGTATATATTCCCCCCCAAGCAGACACATCGATGGCCCTGAACGAACTCTATCTGACTCTTTGTAAACTGGAAACCACACACCCTGAGGCTGCATTCATCGTAGCTGGGGATTTTAACAAGGCTAATCTAAAAACAAAACTCCCTAAATTCTATCAGCATATCGATTGTGCTACCAGGGCTGGTAAAACCCTGGATCATTGTTATACTAACTTCCGCGACGCATATAAGGCCCTCCCCCGCCCTCCTTTCGGAAAAGCTGACCACGACTCCATTTTGTTGATTCCAGCCTACAAACAGAAACTAAAACAACAAGCTCCCGCGCTCAGGTCTGTTCAACGCTGGTCCGACCAATCTGATTCCACGCTTCAAGACTGCTTCGATCACGCGGATTGGAATATGTTCCGCATTGCGTCCAACAACAACATTGAAGAATATGCTGATTCGGTGAGCGAGTTCATGAGGAAGTGCATTGACGATGTCGTACCCACAGCAACGATTAAAACATTCCCAAACCAGAAACCGTGGATTGACGGCAGCATTTGCGTGAAACTGAAAGCGCGAACCACTGCTTTTAACCAGGGCAAGGTGACCGGAAACATGACCGAATACACACAGTGTAGCTATTCTCTCCGCAAGGCTATCAAACAGGCTAAGTCCCAGTACAGAGACAAAATTGAATCGCAATTCAACAGCTCAGACACAAGGGGTATGTGGCAGGGTCTACAGTCTATCACGGATTACAAAAAGAAAACCAGCCCCGTCGCGGACCAGGATGTCTTGCTCCCAGACAGGCTAAATAACTTTTTTGCCCGCTTTGAGGACAATACAGGGCCACTGACACGGCCCGCTACCAAAACCTGCGGGCTCTCCTTCACTGCAGCCGAGGTGAGTAAAACATTTAAACGTGTTAACCCTCGCAAGGCTGCAGGCCCAGACGGCATTCCCAGCCGCGTCCTCAGAGCATGCGCAGACCAGCTGGCTGGTGTGTTTACGGACATATTCAATCAATCCTTATCCCAGTCTGCTGTTCCCACATGCTTCAAGAGGGCCACCATTGTTCCTGTTCCCAAGAAAGCTAAGGTAACTGAGCTAAACGACTACCGCCCCGTAGCACTCACTTCCGTCATCATGAAGTGCTTTGAGAGACTAGTCAAGGACCATATCACCTCCACCCTACCGGACACCCTAGACCCACTCCAATTTGCTTACCGACCCAATAGGTCCACAGATGACGCAATCGCAACCACACTGCACACTGCCCTAACCCATCTGGACAAGAGGAATACCTATGTGAGAATGCTGTTCATCGACTACAGCTCAGCATTTAACACCATAGTACCCTCCAAACTCGTCATCAAGCTCGAGACCCTGGGTCTCGACCCCGCCCTGTGCAACTGGGTCCTGGACTTCCTGACGGGCCGCCCCCAGGTGGTGAGGGTAGGTAACAACATCTCCACCCCGCTGATCCTCAACACTGGGGCCCCACAAGGGTGCGTTCTGAGCCCTCTCCTGTACTCCCTGTTCACCCACGACTGCGTGGCCATGCACGCCTCCAACTCAATCATCAAGTTTGCGGACGACACTACAGTGGTAGGCTTGATTACCAACAACGACGAGACGGCCTACAGGGAGGAGGTGAGGGCCCTCGGAGTGTGGTGTCAGGAAAATAACCTCACACTCAACGTCAACAAAACAAAGGAGATGATTGTGGACTTCAGGAAACAGCAGAGGGAGCACCCCCCTATCCACATCGACGGGTCAGTAGTGGAGAAGGTGGAAAGTTTTAAGTTCCTCGGTGTACACATCACGGACAAACTGAATTGGTCCACCCACACAGACAGCGTTGTGAAGAAGGCGCAGCAGCGCCTCTTCAACCTCAGGAGGCTGAAGAAATTCGGCTTGTCACCAAAAGCACTCACAAACTTCTACAGATGCACAATCGAGAGCATCCTGTCGGGCTGTATCACCGCCTGGTACGGCAACTGCTCCGCCCACAACCGTAAGGCTCTCCAGAGGGTAGTGAGGTCTGCAGAACGCATCACCGGGGGCAAACTACCTGCCCTCCAGGACACCTACACCACCCGATGTCACAGGAAGGCCATAAAGATCATCAAGGACAACAACCACCCAAGCCACTGCCTGTTCACCCCGCTATCATCCAGAAGGCAAGGTCAGTACAGGTGCATCAAAGCAGGGACCGAGAGACTGAAAAACAGCTTCTATCTCAAGGCCATCAGACTGTTAAACAGCCACCACTAACATTTAGCGGCCGCTGCCAACATACTGACTCAACTCCAGCCACTTTAAAAATGGGAATTGATGGAAATTATGTAAAAATGTACCACTAGCCACTTTAAACAATGCCACCTAATATAATGTTTACATACCCTACATTACCCATCTCATATGTATATGTATATACTGTACTCTATATCATCTACTGCATCTTGCCATCTTTATGTAATACATGTACCACTAGCCACTTTAAACTATGCCACTTTATGTTTACATACCCTACAGTACTCATCTCATATGTATATACCGTACTCTATACCATCTACTGCATCTTGCCTATGCCGTTCTGTACCATCACTCATTCATATATCTTTATGTACATATTCTTTATCCCTTTACACTTGCGTGTATAAGGTAGTAGTTGTGGAATTGTTAGGTTAGATTACTTGTTGGTTATTACTGCATTGTCGGAACTAGAAGCACAAGCATTTCGCTACACTCGCATTAACATCTGCTAACCATGTGTATGTGACTAATAAAACTTCATTTGATTTGATTTGATTTGGAGGCCACACACACTACTGAGCCTCATTTTGACTTGTTTTAAGGACATGAAATCATAGTTGGATCAGCCTGTAGTGTGGTTTTCCACTTTAATTTTGAGTGTCTCCAAATCCAGACCTCCATGGGTTGATAAATTTGATTTCCATTGATAATTTTTGTGTGATTTTGTTGTCAGCACATTTAACTATGTAAAGAAAAAAGTATTTAATAAGAATATTTCATTAATTCAGATCTAGGATGTGTTATTTTAGTGTTCCCTTTATTTTTTTGAGCAGTGTATAATCCTAGCTCTAACCTTAACCACAATCCTAAACTTAACCTCAACCCTGACAATAACCTCAAGCCTAATTCCAATCCTAACTTTAACCCCACCTCAAGCCCTAACCCCTAATCCTGAAACCCGAATCTAACCCTAATTCAAACCCAAGCCTCAAACCTAACCCTAACCTTAACCCCAAGCCTTGCCGCTTGACTCAAAGTGGATATCAGGAACCCCACAGGCCTGAGATTTTTAACCCTTCTAACCTTGACACCAACCTTAACCAGTCTAACCCTAACCTGAATCTTAGGGAAAACACAGTGGGCATCCCATTGGATAAGGGTTTTTATAATAGTATTTGAGTTGTTTTTTTAATTATAAAATATTAAAAGTTACTTTTAATTGAAGATGTGGAGGGTTTTAGAGGTAACTGGGAGAAAAACACTCCAGCTGGAGTATCTGTAACCGAACTGCAACCCAGAACTTTTTAATCTACACATCTGAGTCCACAGAATCGAAAAACATCGACCCCAGGAGTTATAGAAAGACCCAGAATCAACCTTTTTAACTCCAGCCTCAACAACAAGGCGAACTGGATAACATCTACTCAAGGAGTTACAAAATACGTTAAGGGTTTGGCTACAACATCAAAGGCCTTAACCACCATCTTCAACACCCAGACTCCACCTCTATTTCCAACCCCAGCCTCAACACCCAGACTCCACCTCTATTTCCAACCCCAGCCTCAACACCCAGACTCCACCTCTATTTCCAACCCCAGCCTCAACACCCAGACTCCACCTCTATTTCCAACCCCAGCCTCAACACCCAGACTCCACCTCTATTTCCAACCCCAGCCTCAACACCCAGACTCCACCTCTATTTCCAACCCCAGCCTCAACACCCAGACTCCACCTCTATTTCCAACCCCAGCCTCAACACCCAGACTCCACCTCTATTTCCAACCCCAGCCTCAACACCCAGACTCCACCTCTATTTCCAACCCCAGCCTCAACAACCAGACTCCACCTCTATTTCCAACCCCAGCCTCAACACCCAGACTCCACCTCTATTTCCAACCCCAGCCTCAACACCCAGACTCCACCTCTATTTCCAACCCCAGCCTCAACACCCAGACTCCACCTCTATTTCCAACCCCAGCCTCAACACCCAGACTCCACCTCTATTTCCAACCCCAGCCTCAACACCCAGACTCCACCTCTATTTCCAACCCCAGCCTCAACAACCAGACTCCACCTCTATTTCCAACCCCAGCCTCAACACCCAGACTCCACCTCTATTTCCAACCCCAGCCTCAACACCCAGACTCCACCTCTATTTCCAACCCCAGCCTCAACACCCAGACTCCACCTCTATTTCCAACCCCAGCCTCAACAACAAGGCGGTAAGAACCCACACTGAGCAGCACATCGTCTCGTGCTGCCCAGGAATTCACATCTTGCAATTAAAACACACACCTGTCCGGTGGCTGCACGCTGTCCTGCCCCTACTAGTGAACGACACCCACCCTAACAGGTATAGGCCACCATGCAATCCCTTAAGAGTATAGCAATGCAGCAGCGCAGTAGCAGAGCCCAACAACCCCTTTACAACAGAGTCTTACAACCCCCCACTAATAGAGTCCCACACCCCCCTCTCAGCAGACAGCCACGCCTAAACCAACCCCCCGATGAGGCAACCGGGCAAGCGTCAAAACTCTACTTCAAGTTGATACAGGCCATCCATCATCAAGAAATTATTGATAAAGCCATCGTAGGCCGAAGGTTCCCTAGTGGCATGATGAGACAGACTCCCCAATTTTATCAAGCCATCCTCACCCACAGATTACACTGCAGCCCAAGTATTACAGAACACACAGCAATGGATGAACAATAACATGAACAGATTACAAATACACTACCAGACAATTATCGAATCACTCACACAAGCACCCAATACTTTCAACACTCTTGCATTACACATAGCTGTGGGCTGGGCTCATAAGAGATACACACACACACACTACCATCACAACAGTGGAAACAATTTTGAACAATTCCTTAGAAACTCACTACAGACAACTCCCTAGGGCTACCCTTTCTTACCCCAATACAGAGCTCCCCTTCCCCTCAGCCTCAGTCCCCCCCCAGCCAATAACCACATTGGCCACTGATCCACTGGAACAACAACAGAACCCCTGGCATACAGACTCAGCTCAAACACAGGCCCCACCACAGTTGATCTCTCTGCCCACCACCACAGCACCAGTTCCTTTCTCATCCTCGTTGGAGGACTTCCCTCCGTTACCCAAGTCTTCTCCCCTAGTTAAGCCTCAGGCCTCTCAGAAACAATCGTCCCCATTGGGGCTACGCCCCGGCCCCAGCACAGTGCTCTTTAAACCAGAAGTTAACAAATCAGCATCCTCCTCTTCCTCAGACACAACCTTCCACCGAGATAGGGATCCGTACCTCAACACCCTCTTCCCCTGTTGCACCTTCGCATACACAGATAGATGTAAGCAATATTGACCCAAACAATTCCATCTTATTCTAAGAACGACAAGGCACCCACTCCCTCCCTTTCTCCAAAGGCAAAAGGAAAGGAGATTAGGAGAACCCCTACCTCCACTTCCTCTCATGACCCACAGAGATTAAACAACCCATGGACCACCCAGGAGCACAGCATTCCAAGCATCATTGGTCCCCCATCGCCCACCATAGACTCCAACCTTGAATCGATAACCACTAACTCCTCTAAATTAATCCAGGCCCCAGTTGAGTTACACCATAGGGCCTGCAGCCAGCCAGAAACCCTCAATGTTATAGCAACACTTCCCAATCCCCTGGTTAACACTCCTACCACCAAGGGGTATAAACACAGCAATGTTTCAGTTAAAACCTTGGAAAGGATTTCACCTCTATCGCTCTCACCAACAGGAGGCGCCAGATCAGGGGGTGAGACTAGGACTGGGCAGTTCCAGGGGCAAATGACGATTAATGGACAAAACAATGGGCAACAACCCAAAAACAACCAATCTGAGCCCTCCCAAAAAGACACTATGTCACTGCCAGTCCGAGACACCTGTATAACTGACGCCTCAACATACCCACCCCAGTTTGAATGCCAACCCCAGCCTCAGCCACAACCCCAGCATCAACCCCCAACCCCAGCAACCCTCCAGAAACCATCGTACCACAAAGCCAGACCAAAAGGCAAGATGGCGGATTGGGATTTTAAGGGAAATAAAACAATACTAGTCCTGGGAGACTCCAATGTCAATAGAATCCCTCCATTTCATAACCCAAACATACAAGTGGACAGTTACCCCGGAGCAACTTTTTACCATTTTACAAAGGTCCTGGAGAAAACAGAGGTTCACATAGATACCAGCATAGTGGTTCTCTCGGTGGGCATAAATAATATGGATAATGACCCATACAAAACATCAATCAAACAGATTGCATCAATGCACAAGGAAGCAAGAGTCACTTTCCCTAATGCTATTATTTACATCCCCATTATTAACCACTCGCACCTCCTTTCACCGGATCAAAAACGAAACCTCAAAGTCATTAACAGTTACATCAGCACACATGGCCCTTTTCTCTTGGAGATGCCCCATGATGAATTTCACACAACAACAGACCTGATACACTGGACAACAACTACAGCAGACCTTATTTTTAAGAATTGGTGTGAGCAGCTAAATTTAGAATAGGCTCTACCCACAATTTGGACCCACCTAGCCACACCACACCCTTCCTTCCCCCCAAACCCCTCTACTTTCCCCCTCCCTTCCTCCCCCAGTCGCCTTCTTAGATCACCCAGCAGAGGGGGTAGTTGACCCCTCCTTATCAAACATCATGAATCTGTCCAAGTCTTTTCAACTCACAGCAGCACAGACCCAACTCTTGGAGAGGGGGTTGTCTTTCATTCCCCGCCCTGGTAAATTTGACTGGGAAGAACTTCATAGGGACACACATAAATATCATAGACGACTCAAACTTCTAGACTACTTTGACTATCAGACACATGACAACCATTTACCATTCACCCTTCCTTCAATCTTTGCATATGTTTGCATATGCAAACATCTACATGGCTGAATGGGAGAGAGAGGCATTGGCCAAGTGCCCACACAAACCATCATTCTACTACAGATTTCTAGACGACATTATAGGAGCCTGGCCTCATGATGTCCAACTATTCACTGAATTCATTAGCATTCTCAACAGTCACCACCCGTCCATTAAGGTTAAATACATAATAGATCCATGTGAAGTACACTTCTTGGATACTACAGTCTTCTTTAATCACATAAATCAGTCTCAAAAAACAATATTCACTAAAGTTTATTTCAAACCAACAGATACACATGCTTTACTCCATAAACACAGTTACCATCCCAAACATACATTTAGAGGCATTGTTAAATCACAAATTATACGGTTTCATAGGATATCCTCCTGCAAACAGGATCTGGTAAAAGCAATTCAAACACTATTTCATGCACTCAGACAGAGAGATTACTCCAAACGATATCTCAGAACTATAAAAAACAGCACCTTGGGGGCCCTCTCTCCCATTCAACCTACACACTCACATAACACAAGTCTGTCCATCACTCTTTCTGACCCCAACCTTCATCTTAGAGGTTCCGGAGACATTTCCAAATCCCCCCATTCCCCTGACGTCAACCCTGACCATAACCCTAACCTTAACCCTTACCCTAATTCGAGTTCGTATCCTGCTCCTGCCCCTAACCCCACCCCTAACCCCACCGCTAACCCTAACCCCACCACTAACCCTAACCCTAACGCCAACCCTAACCTTAACCCCACCGCTAACCCTAACCCCACCACTAACCCTAATCCTAACCCCACCCCTAATCCTAACCCTAACCCTAACCCTAACCCCACCCCTAACCCTAACCATAACCCTAACCCTAACCTCACCCCTCCTAGAACAACAGATTTGGAAATTGACCCCCCTCGGAACCACAATCGTTTTCCCTCCTCTTATTCCCCTTCCGAGCAGCAGACAATTCTCATCCCCCGAGTTACTACATTCTCACATAGGATCAGACCATTACATCAGGCGTTCAAACACAACTTCTCCATCACCCAACAGGCACATACACCCCTCCAGCCGTATAGAATAATCTCAGCATTTAGGAGGAATAAGAGTCTGAAAGACATCCTCATCCAAGCTAAATACAGTACCAAGCCCCTACAACCACCCAAACCCTACACTGCCCACTTCAGACCAAGAAAATTCATTTCAAACTCATACAGCAAGACCTCCACTCCAGTTTTAGACTCCATTTCACTTTACACTCCAAATGTCACATATATAAGCACCTGCACATTTTGCAAAAAACACTACATTGGGGAAACCCAGTACACAATAGAGAATAGACTTAAACAACATCTATACAATATCAAACGAGCCCATCTACACACAGAACTAGTTACTCATTTCCAGGATCACCCCATCATTTACCTCAATATATCAGCATTACAGTCGTGTTCTGGGTGGACCAGTGGGCGGCGAAAAGCAGTGGAACATAGGTGGATAAGAGACCTAAAAACAATTACACCCAGCGGTCTGAATGAGCGGTTTTAACCGGCCAGATAGGATCCATTGAAAGGGATAGCACTTGTTTACAGGGTTCTCAAGGAGTTGGAAGTAGGATGCACCATAAAACAAAAACACAATAAATCAAGTTTGTGTGGTTTTTTATTATATTTACTAGATGCATGCTTATTCATAATAGTTGTATTCTTTTTGTCTTTATGTATTTGAGTTTGGGTTTACAACTCAGCACTTGATCTTATAGCACTTTTATAGATATATGAGATTAGAACTGTGTGTAAATGTATTATTAAAGCATCTATCCCTTGACTCCTTGTATATTTAACATCTTAGTCCCTTCATGGTCCTAGATAACCACCCAGATGATCCATTTAGAAGCAATAATAACCTACTTACATTTTTTAAAGGTTTTTAGGAGTCAATCTAGTTGATTTTAACAGTAGAATTTATTCAGATTGGAGGTGTACACAACAATAGGCCTGCGCACCACAAGACAAATTAGTCTCTTTTTAACCCTACTCAAATTCAAAACCTAACCCTAACCCTAACCCAAACCCAAACCCTAACCCTAACAGACATGGCCTGTATTATAATAGACCTGGCCTGTAATATAATATACCTGGCCTGTAGACCTGGCATGTAATATATATGACATGGCCGGTACTATAATATACCTGGCCTGTATTATAATAGACATGGTCTGTATTATAAAAGACCTGGCCTTTATTATAATAGACCTGGCCTGTATTATAATAGAACAGGCCTGTATTATAATACACCTGGTCTGTATTATAAACGACCTGGGCTGTATTATAATAGAACTGGTTTGAATTATAATAGACCTGGCCTGTATTATAATAGACCTGACCTGTATTATAATAGACCTGGTCTGTAGACCTAGTCTGTATTATAATAGACATTGCCTGTATTATAATAGACCTGGTCTGTATTATAATAGACCTGGCCTGTATTATAATAGACCTGGTCTGTAATTTAATAGAACTGGACTGTAAACCTGGCCTGTGTTATAATAGACCTGGCCTTTATTATAATAGACATGGCCTGTAATAAAATAGACATGGCCTGTATTATAATAGACCTGGCCTGTAGACCTGGCATGTATTATAATAGACCTGGCCTGTATTATAATATACCTGGCCTGTACTATAATAGACCTCGCCTCTATTATAATAGACCTTGTCTGTATTATAAAAGACCTGTCCTGTATTATAATAGACCTGGTCTGTATTATAATAGACCTGGACTGTAAACCTGGCCTGTAATATAATAGACCTGGCCTGTATTATAATAGAACTGGCCTGCATTATAATAGACCTGGGCTGTATTATAATAGACCTGGCCTGTATTATAATAGACCTGACCTGTATTATAATATACCTGGCCTGTACTATAATAGACCTCGCCTCTATTACAATAGACCTTGTCTGTATTATAAAAGACCTGTCCTGTATTATAATAGACCTGGCCTGTATTATAATACACCTGGTCTGTAATTTAATAGACCTGGACTGTAAACCTGGCCAGTATTATAATAGACCTGGCCTGTATTATAATAGACATGGCCTGTATTATAATATACCTGGCCTGTATTATAATATACCTGGTCTATAATTTAATAGACCTGGACTGTAAACCTGGCCTGTATTACAATAGACCTGGCCTGTATTATAATAGACATGGCCTGTATTATAATAGACCTGGCCTGTATTATAATATACCTGGCCTTTAGACCTGGCCTGTATTATAATAGACCTGGCCTGTAAATTATTAGAACTGGTCTGTAATTGAATAGACCTGGTCTGTATTATAATAGACCTGGCCTGTATTATAATAGATCAGGCCTGTATTATAATACACCTGGTCTGTATTATAAAAGACCTAGTCTGTAATTTAATAGACCTGGTCTGTATTATAATAGACCTGGACTGTAAACCTGGCCTGTAATATAATAGACCTGGCCTGTATTATAATAGACCTGGCCTGTATTATAATAGACCTGGGCTGTATTATAATAGACCTGGCCTGTATTATAATAGACCTGGCTTGTAGACCTGGCCTGTATTATAATAGACATGGCCTGTATTATAATACACCTGGTCTGTAATTTAATAGACCTGGACTGTAAACCTGGCCAGTATTATAATAGACCTGGCCTGTATTATAATAGACATGGCCTGTATTATAATATACCTGGCCTGTATTATAATATACCTGGTCTATAATTTAATAGACCTGGACTGTAAACCTGGCCTGTATTACAATAGACCTGGCCTGTATTACAATAGACATGGCCTGTATTATAATAGACCTGGCCTTTATTATAATAGACCTGGTCTGTATTATAATATACCTGGTCTGTATTACAATAGACCTGGCCTGTATTACAATAGACATGGCCGGTACTATAATAGACCTGGCCTGTAGACCTGGCCTGTATTATAATAGACCTGGCCTGTAGACCTGCTCTGTATTATAATAACCTGGTCTGTATTATAATAGACCTGGCCTTTATTATAATAGACCTGGTCTGTATTATAATAGACCTGGTCTTTATTATAATAGACCTGACCTGTATTATACTAGACCTGGACTGTAATCCTGGCCTGTACTATAATAGACCTGGCCTGTAATGTAATAGACCTGGTCTGTTTTATAATAGACATGGCCTGTATATTAATAGACTGGTCTGTAATTTAATAGATCTGGTCTGTATTATTAAAGACCTGGCCTGTATTATAATAGACCTGGCCTGTATTATAATAGACCTGGTTTGAATTATAATAGAACAGGTTTGATTTATAATAGACCTGGCCTGTATTATAATAGACTTGGTCTGTATTATAATAGACCTGGTCTGTATTATAATAGACCTGGTCTGTATTATAATAGACCTGGACTGTAAACCTGGCCTTTATTATAATAGACCTGGCCTGTATTATAATAGACATGGCCTGTAATATAATGGACCTGGCCTGTATTACAATAGACCTGGCCTGTAGACCTGGCATGTATTTTAATAAACCTGGTTTGTATTATAATAGACCTGGTCTGTATTATGAAATATCTGGACTGTAGAACTGGTCTGTATTATAATAGACCTGGCCTGTATTATAATTGACCTGGCATGTATTATAATAGACCTTGCTTGTAATATAAAAGACCTGGCCTGTATTATAATAGACCTGGCCTTTATTATAATAGACCTGACCTGTAGACCTGGCCTGTATTATAATAACCTGACCTGTAGACCTGGCCTGTATTACAATAGACCTGACCTGTAGACCTGGCCTGTACTGTAATAGACCTGGTCTGTGTTATAATAGACCTGGCCTGTATTATAATAGAATTGGCCTGTATTATAATAGACCTGGTCTGTATTTTAATAGACCTGGCCTGTATTATAATATACCTGGTCTGTGTTATAATAGACCTGGTCTGTATTATAATAGACCTGACCTGTATTATAATAACCTGGCCTGTATTATAATAGACCTGTAATGAAATATAATAGACCTGTCCTGTACTATAATAGACCTGACCTGTATTATAATAGACCTGACCTGTATTATAATAGACCTGACCTGTATTATAATAGACCTGGCCTGTACTATAATAGACCTGGCCTGTATTATAATAGACCTGGTCTGTATTAAAATAGACCTGTAATGAAATATAATAGACCTGACCTGTATTATAATAGACCTGGCCTGTATTAAAATAGACCTGTAATGAACTATAATAGACCTGACTTGTACTATAATAGACCTGGTCTGTATTAAAATAGACCTGTAATGAAATATAATAGACCTGACCTGTACTATATTAGACCTGACCTGTATTATAATAGACCTGGCCTGTATTAAAATAGACCTGTAATGAAATATAATAGACCTGACTTGTACTATAATAGACAAGGCCTTCATTATAATAGACTTGGCCTGTACTATAATAGACCTGGCCTGTACTATAATAACCTTGTCTGTATTATAATAGACCTGGTCTGTACTATAATAACCTTGTCTGTACTATAATAGACCTGGCCTGTATTATAATATACCTGCTCTGTATTATAATATACCTGGTCTGTATTATAATAGATCTGGCCTGTTCTATAACAGACCTGGCCTGTTCTATAATAGACCTGGACTGTATTTTAATAGACCTGGCCTGTATTATAATAGACCTGGACTGTATTTTAATAGAGCTGGCCTGTATATCTAGCCTGTATAATAATAGACATGGCCGGTACTATAATAGACCTGGCCTGTATTATAATAGACCTGGTCTGTATTTTAATAGAGCTGGCCTGTATATCTAGCCTGTATAATAATAGACCTGGCCTGTTTTATAAAAGACCTGGCCTGTATTATAATAGACCTGGACTGTATTATAATAGACCTGGACTGTAAACCTGGCCTGTATTATAATTGACCTGGCCTGTATTATAATAGACCTGGCC
The DNA here is from genome assembly GCF_016432855.1 of Salvelinus namaycush. Classification (NCBI taxonomy): domain Eukaryota; kingdom Metazoa; phylum Chordata; class Actinopteri; order Salmoniformes; family Salmonidae; genus Salvelinus; species Salvelinus namaycush. The sequence continues at coordinate 42,183,515 of NC_052331.1, read as the reverse complement.
TGTATTATAATAGATCAGGCCTGTATTATAATACACCTGGTTTGTATTATAATAGACCTGGTCTGTATTATAATAGAACTGGTTTGAATTATAATAGACCTGGTCTGTATTTTAATAGACACGGCCTGTATTATAATAGACCTGGTCTGTACTATACTAGAACTGGCCTGTATTATAATAAACATGGCCTGTATTAAACTAGACATGGCCTGTATATCTAGCCTGTGTTATAAAAGACCTGTCCTGTATAATAATATTCCTGACCTGTAGACCTGACCTATTTTATAATAGACTAGGTCTGTATAATACTAGACCTGGCCTGTAGACCTGGCCTGTTTTATAATAGACATGGCCTATATCATAATTAACCTGTTCTGTATTATAATAGAACTGGTATGTATTATAATGGACCTGGCCTGAAGACATGACCTGTATTAAAATAGACCTGGCCTGTATTATAATAGAACTGACCTGTATTATAATATACCTGGTCTGTATTATAATAGACCTGGCCAGTTTTATAAAAGACATGGTAAGTATTATAATAGACCTGGCCTGTATTATACTAGACCTGGCCTGTAGACCTGGCCTGTAATATAATAGACCTGGCCTGTATTAAAATAGACCTGGCATGTATTATAATAGAACTGACCTGTATTATAATAGACCTGGTCTGTATTATAATATACCTGGTCTGTATTATAACAACAGACCTGGCCTGATGACCTGGCCTGTATTATCATAGACATGGCCTGTGTTATAATAGACCTGGTCTGTAATTTAATAGACCTGGTCTGTATTATAATAGACCTGGCCTGTAGACCTGGCCTGTATTATAATAGACCTGGCCTGTATTATAATAGTTCTGGTCTGTAATTTAATAGACCTGGCCTGTATTATAATAGACCTGGCCTGTATTATAATAGACCTGGTCTGTAATTTAATAGACCTGGTCTGTATTATAATAGACCTGGACTGTAGACCTGGCCTGTATTAAAATAGACCTGGCCTGTATTATAATATACATGACCTGTAATATAATAGACCTGGCCTGTATTAAAATAGACCTGTAATGAACTATAATAGACCTGGCCAGTATTATAATATACATGGTCTGTATTATAATAGACCTGGTCTGTATTATAAAAGACCTGGCCTGTAGACCTGGCCTGTATTATAATAGACCTGGCCTGTATTATAATAGACCTGGCCTGTACTATAATAGACCTGACCTGTATTATAATAGACCTGGTCTGTAATTTAATAGACCTGGCCTTTATTATAATAGACCTGGTCTGTATTATAATAGACCTGGTCTGTATTATAATAGACCTGGCCTGTATTATAATAGACCTGGCCTGTATTATAATAGACATGGCCGGTACTATAATAGACCTGGCCTGTAGACCTGGCCTGTATTATAATAGACCTGGCCTGTAGACCTGCTCTGTATTATAATAGACCTGGTTTGTATTATAATATACCTGGTCTGTATTATATTATACCTGGTCTGTATTATAATACACCTGTTCTGTATTATAATAGACCTGACTTGTATTATAATAGACCTGATCTGTATTATAATAGACCTGGTCTGTATTATAATAGACCTGACCAGTATTATACTAGACCTGGACTGTAATCCTGGCCTGTCCTATAATAGACCTGGCCTGTATTATAATAGACCTGGTCTGTAATTTAATAGACCTGGTCTGTATTGTAATAGACCTGGCCTGTAGACCTGGCCTGTATTATAAAAGACATGGCCTGTATTATAATAGACCTGGTCTGTAATTTAATAGACCTGGTCTGTATTATAATAGACCTGGCCTGTATTATAATAGACATGGCCTGTAATATAATAGACCTGGCCTGTATTATAATTGACCTGCAATGTAATATAATAGACCTGGCCAGTATCATAATAGACCTGGTCTGTATTATAATAGACCTGGCCTGTATTATAATAGACCTTGCCTGTAGATCTGGCCTATATTATAATAGACCTGGTCTGTAATTTAATCGACCTGGTCTGTAGACCTGGCCTGTATTATAATAGACCTGGCCTGTATTATAGTAGTTCTGGTCTGTAATTTAATAGACCTGGCCTGTATTATAATAGACCTGGTCTGTATTCTAATAGACCTGGCCTGTATTATAGTAGTTCTTGTCTGTAATTTAATAGACCTGGCCTGTATTATAATAGACCTGGTCTGTATTATAATAGACCTGGTCTGTAATTTAATAGACCTGGTCTGTATTATAATAGACCTGGCCTGTATTATAATAGACCTGGTCTGTAATTTAATAGACCTGGACTGTAAACCTGGCCTGTGTTATAATAGACCTGGCCTGTATTATAATAGACCTTGTCTGTATTATAATAGACCTGGCCTGTATTATAATAGACCTGGTCAGTATTATAATAGACCTGGCCTGTCACGAATCCCGCTTCCTGAGTCTGGGTTTGCCTGTGTGTCTGTCCTGGAGTGTGTTTCAGGTGTCCTGGAACGCACCCTGTCTGGTTGCCGGGCGAATTAGCTCATTGGGAGATTGATTTCACCCGCACCTGTTTCCCGTCAGTAATCTGCACACCTGTCCTGATCATCATCTCTACCCTTCAAAAGCTCTGACCTGACTTCCATTCCCTGCCGGATCGTTAGCCATGAACAGTATGTTGTGCCTGAGTACCAGACTCCAGTTGGATAGAATTTGTTTTGTTGTTTTCATTTACGTATTGCTTGCCTTGAACTTACCTCCGTTTGTTTTGCCTTCAGTTACTCACCTGGATCATTCACTCCATTCCCGCCTGGTTGACAGAGGATTCTACTACTACATTGGATTCACCTATTTCCTCTCATCTACTCACCACCGCTGCCCGCTACGCCATCTGGATATATCTACCTTTTCACATTTCACTGTAAATAAATACTCACCTTCTTCCTACGCTCCTTGTCCTGGTCTGCTTCTGGGTTCGATCTTGAAAGATCGTGACAGAACGATCCGGCCAGTAATGAACCCAGCGGACCTGGACTCCGTTTGCCATGCCATTACCCTGCAGGAGAAGAAATTGGGACAACACAATACGGCGCTACAGGAGATAGCGAGTTCGATCCAGAACTTATCTGCTAGCTTGACACAAGTCCAGGATCAGCTCAGTTTGCAGGTGATTCATTCACCACCGGTTTCACCCATCTCACCTGCCGTGTCTGAAGCGGTTTCATTTCGTGAACCCAAGGTACCGACGCCTGATAAGTATAAAGGGGATTTGGGAAAATGCCGTTCGTTTCTTATGCAGTGTGGGTTAGTGTTTGATCTACAGCCCCATTCTTACGCCACTGACAAGGCTAGGATAGCCTTTGTTATTGAACTGTTGCGTGGAAGAGCTCTGGAATGGGCTTCAGCCGTTTGGGAACGACAGGGAACCTGCACGGCTTCATATCAGGAGTTCACGGGAGAGATGAGGAAGCTTTTTGATCATCCAGTCCGAGGTAAGGACGCAGCTAAACGTTTGTTCTCTCTTCGCCAAGGAGCTCGCAGTGTGGCAGATTTTATGATTGAGTTCAGGACATTGGCTGTGGAGAGTGGTTGGAATGAGGAGTCACTACAAGCGGTTTTTTACAAGGGGTTGTCAGATGAACTTAAGGATGAGCTGATTTCTTATCCAGAGCCTAGTGACTTAGACAGCTTGGTCGCTTTATCTATTCGGGTTGATAATAGAGTCCGAGAGAGAAGGAGGGAGAAGCAGTGGGGTCTATCCAATCAATCTGTAACTCGGTTACCATTCGGTTCAGGAGGTGAACCAGGACGTATTGATCGTTATTCTCCACACGGGATTAGTGGAGGGGTCTTGCCACCAGATTCTGAACCAATGCAAGTGGGGCGACACGGGCTAACTAAGGAGGAGCGCCAACGTAGACGTGAGACCAATAGCTCTTTCTACTGTGGTAGATCGGGACATTACAACTCCGCTTGTCCACAGCGCCCGTTAAACTGCCCGGCTCGCTAAATTTGGGAGGAATTTTAGCGAGCCAGTTTCAATCTCTCAAGGATCTTGTCAGACCCCGTTTTCCTGCGACCCTTATGAATAAGGATCAGAGTTTTGACCTGAACGCTTTTATCGATTCAGGTGCCGATGGCAACTTTATGGATGCCGACTTGGTGGAACAGCTGGGGCTTTCCAAGGAGCAATTGCCGGAAGCCATTGAAGCAACCACTCTGAACGGCAGTAGTCTGGCACGGATCACTATGAGGACTGAACCGGTTAAGATGTTGGTGTCGGGAAATCATTCAGAGTTTATCTCTTTCTTCATTTGGTCCTCGCCCCATGTTCCTCTGGTTCTTGGTTACCCCTGGCTGAAGGAACACAATCCCTCGTTTGATTGGGTGACAGGGAAGGTAACTAGTTGGAGCATTGAGTGTCATGCTAACTGCCTTAGGACTGCCTGTTCTCCTGCTGTTTCCAGTCAGGTCAGTGACTCTGCTCCTCCTGATTTGTCCCTGGTTCCAGAAACATATCACGAGTTGGGTGAGGTATTCAGTAAACAGAAGGCTCTGTCTCTTCCTCCCCACCGACCTTATGATTGTGCGATTAATCTGTTTCCTGGATCTGCTTTTCCCAAGGGACGGTTATACAGTATCTCTCGACCGGAACGTGAGGCCTTGGAGACCTACATCAAGGAGTCTCTAGCTACAGGTCTCATTCGGCCATCGTCATCACCTTTGGGAGCAGGATTTTTTTTTGTGAGCAAGAAGGATGGCTCTCTTCGACCGTGTATTGATTATCGGGGTTTGAATGAGATTACGGTTAAGAACAAGTATCCCCTGCCCTTGATGAGCTCGGCTTTCGATTCCTTACAGGGTGCTACGGTTTTTACGAAGCTTGATTTACGTAATGCTTATCATTTGGTTCGGATCAAGGAGGTTTGTTGCCGCATGTCCTGTTTGTGCCCAGAACAAAAGTACCAATCGGCCCAGCTCTGGGCTTCTTCACCCCCTACCTATTCCTCGGCGACCTTGGTCGCATCTGGCCCTGGATTTTGTCACGGGATTGCCCCCTTCTGTTGGGAACACGGTCATTCTGACCATTGTGGACAGATTCAGCAAGTTTGCTCATTTTGTTCCTCTCTCCAAGCTTCCATCGGCTACGGAGACGTCCGAGATCCTGGTCAGGGAGGTTTTCAGGGTTCACGGATTGCCCAGTGACATTGTGTCTGACCGTGGTCCTCAGTTTACCTCTGCTGTCTGGAAATCCTTCTGTTTGGCCATTGGAGCTACAGTCAGTCTCACTTCTGGATTTCACCCACAATCTAATGGTCAAGCGGAGAGAGCCAACCAGAAGATGGAGTCCACGCTGCGTTGTCTTGTCTCCTCTGATCCCACCTCTTGGTCATCTCAATTACCCTGGGTTGAGTATGCCCGTAATACCCTTCCTTCATCTGCCACTGGGATGTCCCCCTTCCAATGCCTTTACGGATACCAACCTCCTTTGTTTCCTTCTCAGGAGAGGGATCTCTCGGTTCCCTCTGTCCAGACCCATATTCGTCGTTGCCACCGGACCTGGCATCGGGCCAGGAAGGCTCTCCTTAGAGTTTCTGACCGGTATCAGATACAGGCGAACCGTCGCCGTATTCCTGCCCCAGCTTATACGGTTGGAGATAAGGTTTGGTTGGCTACACGGGATCTTCCTCTACGGACGGAGTCAAGGAAGTTGTCACCTAAGTTCATTGGTCCGTTTGTAGTGGAGAGAATCATAAATCCTGTGGTGGTTCGACTCAAGTTGCCTGCAACACTTAGAGTGCATCCCACTTTTCATGTCTCCTGTCTCAAGCCGGTTCACCTCAGTCCTCTGTTGCCTCCTCCTCCTCGTCCTCCTCCTCCTCGGATGATCGGAGGTGGTCCTGTCTACACGGTGCGCCGCATCATGGACTCCAGACGGCGGGGTCGAGGGTACCAGTTTCTAGTGGACTGGGAAGGATATGGTCCAGAGGAGAGGAGTTGGATTCCTCGGCGACAGATTCTGGATGACGACCTGATTCGTGACTTCTACCGCCTCCATCCTGGCGCTCCAGGTAGTCCGCACGGTGGCGTTCGTCGGAGGGGGGGTACTGTCACGAATCCCGCTTCCTGAGTCTGGGTTTGCCTGTGTGTCTGTCCTGGAGTGTGTTTCAGGTGTCCTGGAACGCACCCTGTCTGGTTGCCGGGCGAATTAGCTCATTGGGAGATTGATTTCACCCGCACCTGTTTCCCGTCAGTAATCTGCACACCTGTCCTGATCATCATCTCTACCCTTCAAAAGCTCTGACCTGACTTCCATTCCCTGCCGGATCGTTAGCCATGAACAGTATGTTGTGCCTGAGTACCAGACTCCAGTTGGATAGAATTTGTTTTGTTGTTTTCATTTACGTATTGCTTGCCTTGAACTTACCTCCGTTTGTTTTGCCTTCAGTTACTCACGTGGATCATTCACTCCATTCCCGCCTGGTTGACAGAGGATTCTACTACTACATTGGATTCACCTATTTCCTCTCATCTACTCACCACCGCTGCCCGCTACGCCATCTGGATATATCTACCTTTTCACATTTCACTGTAAATAAATACTCACCTTCCTACGCTCCTTGTCCTGGTCTGCTTCTGGGTTCGATCTTGAAAGATCATGACATGGCCTGTATATTAATAGATCTGGCCTGTATTATAATAGACTTGGTCTGTAATTTAATAGATCTGGTCTGTATAATTATAGACCTGGCCTGTAGACCTGGCCTGTAATATAATAGACCTGGCCTATAGACCTGGTCTGTGTTATAATACACCTGGTCTGTATTATAATAGACCTGGCCTGTATTATAATAGACCTGGTCTGTATTATAATAGACCTGGCCTGTATTATAATAGACCTGGCTTGTAGACCTGGCCTGTAATATAATAGACCTGTCCTGTATTATAATATACCTGGCCTGTAGACCTGGCATGTATTATAATTGACATGGCCTGTATTATAATAGACCTGGCTTGTAGACCTGGCCTGTAATATAATAGACCTGTCCTGTATTATAATATACCTGGCCTGTAGACCTGGCATGTATTATAATTGACATGGCCTGTACTATAATAGACCTTGCCTGTATTATAATAGAACTAGTTTGAATTATAATATTCCTGGCCTGTATTATAATAGACTTGGTCTGTATTATAATAGACCTGACCTGTATTATAATAGACCTGGCCTGTATTATAATAGACCTGGTCTGTAATTATACTAATTATACTAGAACTGGCCTGTATTATAATGGACATGGCCTGTAATATAATAGACCTGGCCTGTATTATAATAGACCTGGCATGTATTATAATAGACCTGGCCTGTATTATAATAGACCTGGTCTGTATAATAATATACCTGGTCTGTAGACTTGTCCTGTACTGTAATAGACCTGGCCTGTATTATAATAGACCTGGTCTGTAATTTAATAGGCCTGAACTGTAAGCCTGTTCTGTGTTATAATATACCTGGCCTGTATTATAATAGACCTGGCCTGTATTATAATAGACCTGGCCTGTATTATAATAGACTTGGTCTGTATTATGAAAGACCTGGACTGTAGAACTGGCCTGTATTATAATGGACATGGCCTGTAATATAATAGACCTGGCCTGTATTATATCTGACCTGCAATGTAATATAATAGACCTGGCAAGTATCATAATAGACCTGGCCTGTATTATAATAGACCTTGCCTGTAGATCTGGCCTATATTATAATAGACCTGGCCTGTGTTATAATAGACCTGGTCTGTAATTTAATCGACCTGGTCTGTAGACCTGGCCTGTATTATAATAGACCTGGCCTGTATTATAATATACCTGGCATGTATTATAATTGACCTGGCCTGTATTATAATATACCTGGCATGTATTATAATAGACCTGGCCTGTATTATAATAGACCTGGTCTGTATTATAATATACCTGACCTGTATTATAATAGACCTGGCCTGTATTATAATAGACCTGACCTGTATTATAATAGACCTGGACTGTATTATAATAGACCTGGCCTGTATTATAATAGACCTGGACTGTATTATAATAGACCTGACCTGTATTATAATAGACCTGACCTGTATTATAATAGACCTGGCCTGTATTATAATAGACCTGGTCTGTATTATAATAGACCTGGACTGTAAACCTGGCCTGTATTATAATAGACCTGGCCTTTAGACCTGGCCTGTATTATAATAGACCTGGCCTGTATATTAATAGAACTGGTCTGTAATTGAATAGACATGGTCTGTATTATAATAGATCAGGCCTGTATTATAATACACCTGGTTTGTATTATAAAATACCTGGCCTGTATTATAATAGACCTGGTCTGTATTATAATAGACCTGGTCTGTATTATAATAGACCTGGCCTATATTATAATAGACATGGCCGGTACTATAATAGACCTGGCCTGTAGACCTAGCCTCTATTATAATAGACCTGGTCTGTATTATAATAGACCTGGCCTTTATTATAATAGACCTGGTCTGTATTATAATATACCTGGTCTGTATTATAATTGACCTGGCCTGTATTATAATAGATCAGGCCTGTATTATAATAGACCTGGCCTAAATAATTTTAGACCTTGCCTGTATTATAATAGACCTGGTCTGTATTATAATAGACCTGGTCTGTATTTGAATAGTGCTGGCCTGCATATCTAGCCTGTATAATAATAGACCTGGCCTTTATTATAATAGACCTTTCCAGTATAATAATACAACTGGCCTGTATAATAATACAACTGGCCTGTATAATAATAGACCTGGCCTGTACTATACTAGACCTGGCCTGTATTATAATAAACATGGCCTGTATTAAACTAGACCTGGCCTGTATATCTAGCCTGTATAATAATAGACCTGGCCTGTATTATAAAAGACCTGGCCTGTATAATAATATTCCTGACCTGTAGACCTGACCTATTTTATAATAGACTAGGCCTGTATACTACTAGACCTGGCCTGTAGACCTGGCCTGTTTTATAATAGACATGGCCTATATCATAATTAACCTGTTCTGTATTATAATAGAACTGGTATGTATTATAATGGACCTGGCCTGAAGACATGACCTGTATTAAAGTAGACCTGGCCTGTATTATAATAGAACTGACCTGTATTATAATATACCTGGTCTGTATTATAATCGACCTGGCAGGTATTATAATAGAACCTACCTGTATTATAATAGACCTGGCCTGTATTATAATAGAACTGACCTGTATTATAATATACCTGGTCTGTATTATAATATACCTGGCCTGTATTATAATAGACCTGGCCAGTATTTTAAAAGACATGGTAAGTATTATAATAGACCTGGCCTGTATTATACTAGACCTGGCCTGTAGACCTGGCCTGTAATATAATAGACCTGGCCTGTATTAAAAAAGACCTGGCCTGTATTATAATAGACCTGACCTGTATTATAATATACCTGGTCTGTATTATAATATACCTGGCCTGTATTATAATAGACCTGGCCAGTATTTTAAAAGACATGGTAAGTATTATAATAGACCTGGCCTGTATTATACTAGACCTGGCCTGTAGACCTAGCCTGTAATATAATAGACCTGGCCTGTATTAAAAAAGACCTGGCCTGTATTATAATAGAACTGACCTGTATTATAATATACCTGGTCTGTATTATAATCGACCTGGCCTGTAGACCTGGCCTATATTATAATAGACCTGGCCTGTAGACCTGGCCTGTTTAATCATAGACCTGGCCTGTATTTTAATAGATTGGGCCTGTATTATAATAGAGCTGGCCTGTATTATAATAGACCTGGCCTGTATTATAATAGACCTGGTCTGTATTGTAATAGACCTGGTCTGTAGACCTGGCCTGTATTATAAAAGACCTGGCATGTATTATAATAGAACTGGTTTGACTTATAATAGACCTGGCCTGTATTATAATAGACCTGGTCGGTATTATAATAGACCTGGCCTGTATTATAATAGACATGGCCGGTATTATAATAGACCTGGCCTATAGACATGGTCTGTATTATAATAGACCTGGTCTGTATTATAATAGACCTGGCCTGTATTATAATTGACCTGGTCCGTATTATAATAGACCTGGCCTATATAATAATAGACCTGGCCTGAAGACCTGGCCTGTATTATAATAGACCTGGCCAGTATTAAAATAGACATGGTCTGTAATTTAGAAGACCTGGTCTGTATTATAATAGACCTGGCCTATAGACCTGGCCTGTATTATAATAGACCTGGCCTGTATATTAATAGAATAGGTCTGTAATTTAATAGACCTTGTCTTTATTATAATAGACCTGGCCTGTATTATAATAGACCTTTCCTGTATTATAATAGACCTGGTCTGTATTATAATAGACCTGGCTGGTATTATAATAGACCTGGCAGGTATTATAATGACCTAGCCTTTAGACCTGGCCTGTATTATAATAGACCTTGTCTATATTATAGACCTGGTCTGTATTATAATAGACCTGACCTGTATTATAATAGACCTGGCCGGTATTATAATAGTTCTGGTCTGTAATTTAATAGACCTGGCCTGTATTATAATAGACCTGGCCTGTATTATAATAAATCAGGCCTGTATTATAATTGACCTGGTCCGTATTATAATAGACCTGGCCTATATAATAATAGACCTGGCCTGATGACCTGGCCTGTATTATAATAGACCTGGCCTGTATTATAATAGACCTGGCCAGTACTATAATAGACCTGGCCTGTATTATAATAGACCTGGCCTGTATATTAATAGAATAGGTCTGTAATTTAATAGACCTTGTCTGTATTATAATAGACCTGGCCTGTATTATAATACACCTTTCCTGTATTATAATAGACCTGGCCTGTATTATAATAGACCTGGCCTGTATATTAATAGAATAGGTCTGTAATTTAATAGACCTTGTCTGTATTATAATAGACCTGGCCTGTATAATAATAGACCTGGTCTGTAATATAATAGATCTGGCCTGTATTATAGTAGACCTGGCCTGTATTATAATAGACCTGGCCTGTAGACCTGGCCTGTATTATAACAGACATGGGCTCTATTATAATAGACCTGACCTGTATTATAATAGACGTGGCCTGTAGACCTGGTCTTTATTATAATAGACCTGGCTGGTATTCAAATAGACCTGGCAGGTATTATAATGACCTAGCCTTTAGACCTGGCCTCTATTATAATAGACCTTGTCTATATTATAGACCTGGTCTGTATTATAATTGACCTGGCTGGTATTATAATAGACCTGGCAGGTATTATAATGACCTAGCCTTTAGACCTGGCCTCTATTATAATAGACCTGGCCGGTATTATAATAGTTCTGGTCTGTAATTTAATAGACCTGGCCTGTATTATAATTGACCTGGCCTGTATTATAATAGACCTGACCTGTATTATAATATACCTGGTCTGTAGACTTGTCCTGTACTGTAATAGACCTGGCCTGTATTATAATAGACCTGGTCTGTATTATAATAGACCTGGCCTGTAGACCTGGCCTGTATTATAATAGACATGGCCTGTATTATAATAGACATGGTCTGTATTATAATAGACCTGGCCTGTATAATAATAGACCTGGTCTGTAATTTAATAGACCTGGACTGTAAACCTGGCCTGTGTTATAATAGACCTGGCCTGTATTAAAATAGACCTGGCCTGTATTATAATAGACATGGCCTGTATTATAATAGACCTGACCTGTATGATAATAGACCTGGTCTGTAGACTTTTCCTGTATCATAATAGACCTGGTCTGTATTAAAATAGACCTGGCTGGTATTATAATAGACATGGCAGGTATTATAATGACCTGGCCTGTAGACCTGGCCTGTATTATAATAGACCTTGTCTGTAATTTAATAGACCTTGTCTGTATAATAATAGACCTGGTCTGTAATTTAATAGACCTGGACTGTAAACCTGGCCTGTGTTATAATAGACCTGGCCTGTATTAAAATAGACCTGGCCTGTATTATAATAGACATGGCCTGTATTATAATAGACCTGGTCTGTATTATAATAGACCTGGTCTGTATTATAATAGACCTGGCTGGTATTATAATAGACCTGGCCTGTATCATAATAGACCTGGTCTGTATTAAAATAGACCTGGCTGGTATTATAATAGACATGGCAGGTATTATAATGACCTGGCCTGTAGACCTGGCCTGTATTATAATAGACCTTTCCTGTATTATAATAGACCTGGCCTGTATTATAATAGACCTTGTCTGTAATTTAATAGACCTGGCCTGTAGACCTGGTCTTTATTATAATAGACCTTTCCTGTATTATAATAGACCTGGCCTGTATTATAATAGACCTTGTCTATATTATAGACCTGGTCTGTATTATAATAGACCTGACCTGTATTATAATAGACCTGGCCGGTATTATAATAGTTCTGGTCTGTAATTTAATAGACCTGGCCTGTATTATAATTGACCTGGCCTGTATTATAATAGACCTGACCTGTATTATAATATACCTGGTCTGTAGACTTGTCCTGTACTGTAATAGACCTGGCCTGTATTATAATAGACCTGGTCTGTAGACCTGGTCTGTATTATAATAGACCTGGCCTGTAGACCTGGCCTGTATTATAATAGACATGGCCTGTATTATAATAGACATGGTCTGTATTATAATAGACCTGGCCTGTATAATAATAGACCTGGTCTGTAATTTAATAGACCTGGACTGTAAACCTGGCCTGTATTATAATAGACCTGGCCTGTATTATAATAGACCTGGCCAGTACTATAATAGACCTGGCCTGTATTAAAATAGACCTGGCCTGTATATTAATAGAATAGGTCTGTAATTTAATAGACCTTGTCTGTATTATAATAGACCTGGCCTGTATTATAATAGACCTTTCCTGTATTATAATAGACCTGGCCTGTATTATAATAGACCTGGCCTGTATATTAATAGAATAGGTCTGTAATTTAATAGACCTTGTCTGTATTATAATAGACCTGGCCTGTATTATAATAGACCTGGTCTGTAATATAATAGACCTGGCCTGTATTATAGTAGACCTGGCCTGTATTATAATAGACCTGGCCTGTAGACCTGGCCTGTATTATAACAGACATGGGCTGTATTATAATAGACCTGACCTGTATTATAATAGACGTGGCCTGTAGACCTGGTCTTTATTATAATAGACCTGGCTGGTATTATAATAGACCTGGCAGGTATTATAATGACCTAGCCTTTAGACCTGGCCTCTATTATAATAGACCTTGTCTATATTATAGACCTGGTCTGTATTATAATTGACCTGGCTGGTATTATAATAGACCTGGCAGGTATTATAATGACCTAGCCTTTAGACCTGGCCTCTATTATAATAGACCTGGCCGGTATTATAATAGTTCTGGTCTGTAATTTAATAGACCTGGCCTGTATTATAATTGACCTGGCCTGTATTATAATAGACCTGGTCTGTAGACTTGTCCTGTACTGTAATAGACCTGGCCTGTATTATAATAGACCTGGTCTGTAGACCTGGTCTGTATTATAATAGACCTGGCCTGTAGACCTGGCCTGTATTATAATAGACATGGCCTGTATTATAATAGACATGGTCTGTATTATAATAGACCTGGCCTGTATAATAATAGACCTGGTCTGTAATTTAATAGACCTGGACTGTAAACCTGGCCTGTGTTATAATAGACCTGGCCTGTATTAAAATAGACCTGGCCTGTATTATAATAGACATGGCCTGTATTATAATAGACCTGACCTGTATGATAATAGACCTGGTCTGTAGACTTTTCCTGTATCATAATAGACCTGGTCTGTATTAAAATAGACCTGGCTGGTATTATAATAGACATGGCAGGTATTATAATGACCTGGCCTGTAGACCTGGCCTGTATTATAATAGACCTTGTCTGTAATTTAATAGACCTTGTCTGTATAATAATAGACCTGGTCTGTAATTTAATAGACCTGGACTGTAAACCTGGCCTGTGTTATAATAGACTTGGCCTGTATTAAAATAGACCTGGCCTGTATTATAATAGACATGGCCTGTATTATAATAGACCTGGTCTGTATTATAATAGACCTGGTCTGTATTATAATAGACCTGGCTGGTATTATAATAGACCTGGCCTGTATCATAATAGACCTGGTCTGTATTAAAATAGACCTGGCTGGTATTATAATAGACATGGCAGGTATTATAATGACCTGGCCTGTAGACCTGGCCTGTATTATAATAGACCTTTCCTGTATTATAATAGACCTGGCCTGTATTATAATAGACCTTGTCTGTAATTTAATAGACCTGGCCTGTAGACCTGGTCTTTATTATAATAGACCTTTCCTGTATCATAATAGACCTGGCCTGTATTATAATAGACCTGGCCTGTATTATAATAGACCTGGCCGGTATTATAATAGACCTGGTCTGTATTATAATAGACCTGGCCTGTATTATAATAGACCTGGCCTGTATTATAATAGACCTGACCTGTTTTATAACACACCTGGCCTGTAGACCTGGCCTGTATTATAATAGACATGGCCTGTATTATAATAGACCTGGTCTGTATTATAATAGACCTGGCCTGTATTATAATAGACCTGGTCTGTAATTTAATAGACCTGGACTGTAAACCTGGCCTGTGTTATAATAGACCTGGCCTGTATTAAAATAGACCTGGCCTGTATTATAATAGACATGGCCTGTATTATAATAGACCTGACCTGTATTATAATAGACCTGGTCTGTAGACTTTTCCTGTATCATAATAGACCTGGTCTGTATTAAAATAGTCCTGGCTGGTATTATAATAGACATGGCAGGTATTATAATGACCTGGCCTGTAGACCTGGCCTGTATTATAATAGACCTTGTCTGTAATTTAATAGACCTTGTCTGTATAATAATAGACCTGGTCTGTAATTTAATAGACCTGGACTGTTAACCTGGCCTGTATTATAATAGACCTGGCCTGTATTAAAATAGACCTGGCCTGTATTATAATAGACATGGCCTGTATTATAATAGACCTGGTCTGTATTATAATAGACCTGGTCTGTATTATAATAGACCTGGCCTGTATTATAATAGACCTGGCCTGTATTATAATAGACCTGGCCTGTATTATAATAGACCTGGCCTGTATCATAATAGACCTGGTCTGTATTAAAATAGACCTGGCTGGTATTATAATAGACCTGGCAGGTATTATAATAGACCTGGCCTGTATTATAATAGACCTGGCCTGTATTATAATAGACCTGGCCTGTATTAAACCAGACATGGCCTGTATTATAATAGACCTGACCTGTATTATAATAGACCTGGTCTGTAGACCTGTCCTGTACTGTAATAGACCTGGCCTGTATCATAATAGACCTGGCCTGTATCATAATAGACCTGGCCTGTATCATAATAGACCTGGTCTGTATTATAATAGACCTGGCTGGTATTAAAATAGACCTGGCAGATATTATAATAGACCTGGCCTGTATTATAATAGACCTGACCTGTATTATAATAGACCTGGCCTGTATTATAATTAACCTGGCCTGTATCATAATAGACCTGGCTGGTATTAAAATAGACCTGGCAGGTATTATAATGACCTAGCCTTTAGACCTGGCCTGTATTATAATAGACCTGGCCGGTATTATAATAGTTCTGGTCTGTAATTTAATAGACCTGGCCTGTATTATAATTAACCGGGCCTGTATTATAATAGACCTGGCCTGTAGACCTGGCCTGTATTAAAATAGACATGGCCTGTATTATAATAGACATGGTCTGTATAATAATAGACCTGGTCTGTAATTTAATAGACCTGGACTGTAAACCTGGCCTGTATAATAATAGACCTGGTCTGTAATTTAATAGACCTGGACTGTAAACCTGGCCTGTGTTATAATAGACCTGGCCTGTAATATAATAGACATGGCCTGTAATATAATAGACATGGTCTGTATAATAATAGACCTGGTCTGTAATTTAATAGACCTGGACTGTAGACCTGGCCTGTATAATAATAGACCTGGTCTGTAATTTAATAGACCTGGACTGTAAACCTGGCCTGTGTTATAATAGACCTGGCCTGTAATATAATAGACATGGCCTGTATTATAATAGACATGGTCTGTATAATAATAGACCTGGTCTGTAATTTAATAGACCTGGACTGTAGACCTGGCCTGTATAATAATAGACCTGGTCTGTAATTTAATAGACCTGGACTGTAAACCTGGCCTGTGTTATAATAGACCTGGCCTGTAATATAATAGACATGGCCTGTAATATAATAGACATGGCCTGTATTATAATAGACCTGGCCTGTAGACCTGTCATGTATTATAATAGACATGGCCTGTATTATAATATACCTGGCCTGTACTATAATAGACCTCGCCTATATTAAAATAGACCTGCTCTGTATTATAAAAGACCTGGCCTGTATTATAATAGACCTGGTGTCACGTTCCTGACCTGTTTTCTCTTGTTTTATATGTCTTTATTGGTCAGGGCGTGAGTGTTGGGTGGGCAGTCTATGTTTTCTATTTCTATGTGGGGTTTTGTGTTCGGCCTGGTATGATTCTCAATTAGAGACAGGTGTGTGTCGTTTGTCTCTGATTGAGAGTCATACTAAGGCAGCCAGGGTTTCACTGGTGTTTTGTGGGTGTTTGTTTCCTGTGTTAGCGTTTGGGCCACACAGGACTGTTGCAGGTTAGTCACGTTTGTTGTTTTGTTAAATTGTAGTGTTTGTTGGTTTGCCATTAAAATCATGAATACCTCCTACTCCGCATCTTGGTCCGATCCATGCTCCTCCTCGTCTGAGGAGGAGAACGACATTGACAGCCGTTACAGAAACACCCACCAAACCAGGACCAAGCGGATTGGAGAAGGACGGCAAGAACCAAAGCAATGGAGAGAAGAGGAATGGACTTGGGAGGAGATCCTAGACGGTAAAGGACCCTGGGCACAGCCAGTGGAGTGTCGCCGCCCCAAAGCGGAGCTGGAGGCAGCGAAAGCGGAGAGGCGGCATTATGAGGCGCTTGCAAGGCAGAGTGGCTGGAAACCCGAGAGGCTCACCCAAATATTTCTTGGGGGGGGGGCTAAAGGGGAGTGTGGCGAAGCCGGGTCGGATACCTGAGCCAACTCCCCGGGCTTACCGTGGAGTGAGAGGGCGTCGTACTGGTCAGACACCGGGTTATGCGGTAAAGCGCACGGTGTCCCCAGTACGCGTGCTTAGCCCAGTGCGGGCTATTCCACCTTGCCGCACTGGGAGGGCTAGGTTGGGCATCGAGCCGGATGTCATGAAGCCGGCCCAACGTATCTGGCCTCCAGTACGTCTCCTCGGGCCGGCGTACATGGCACCAGCCTTACAGGTGGTGTCCCCGGTTCGCCTGCATAGCCCAGTGCGGGCTATTCCACCTCGCCGCACTGGCAGGGCTACGGGGACCCTTCAACCTGGTAAGGTTGGAGAGGCTCGGTGCTCAAGAGCGCGTGTCCTCCTTCACGGTCCGGTATATCCGGCGCCACCTTCCCGCCCCAGCCCAGTACCACCAGTGCCTACACCACGCACCAGGCTTCCAGTGCATCACCAGAGCCCTGTTCCTCCTCCCCGCACTCGCCCTGAGGTGCGTGCCCTCAGCCTGGTACCTCCAGTTCCGGCACCACGCATCAGGCCTATAGTGCGTCTCAGCCGGCCAGAGTCTGCCGTCTGCCCAGCGGTGCCTGAACTGCCCGTCTGCCCAGCGGCGCCTGAACTGCCCGTCTGCCCAGCGGCGCCTGAACTGCCCGTCTGCCCAGCGCCGTCTGAGCCGTCCGTCTGCCCAGCGCCGTCTGAGCCGTCCGTCTGCCCAGCGCCGTCTGAGCCATCCGTCTGCCCAGCGCCGTCTGAGCCATCTGTCTGCCCAGCGCCGTCTGAGCCATCTGTCTGCCCAGCGCCGTCTGAGCCATCTGTCTGCCCAGCGCCGTCTGAGCCATCCGTCTGCCCAGCGCCGTCTGAGCCATCCGTCTGCCTAGCGCCGTCTGAGCCATCCGTCTGCCCAGCGTCGTCTGAGCCATCCGTCTGCCCAGCGCCGTCTGAGCCATCCGTCTGCCCAGCGCCATCTGAGTCATCCGTCTGCCACGAGCCATTAGAGCCGTCCGTCTGTCCCGAGCCAGTAGAGCCGTCCGTCTGTCCCGAGCCAGTAGAGCCGTCCGTCAGTCAGGAGCCGCTAGAGCCGTCCGTCAGTCAGGAGCTGCCAGAGACGCCAGCCAGTCAGGAGCTGCCAGAGACGCCAGCCAGTCAGAAGCTGCCAGAGACGCCCGCCAGTCAGGAGCTGCCAGAGACGCCCGCCAGTCAGGAGCTGCCAGAGACGCCCGCCAGTCAGGAGCTGCCAGAGACGCCCGCCAGTCAGGAGCTGCCAGAGACGCCCGCCAGTCAGGAGCTGCCAGAGACGCCCGCCAGTCAGGAGCTGCCAGAGACGCCCGCCAGTCAGGAGCTGCCAGAGACGCCCGCCAGTCAGGAGCTGGCAGAGACGCCCTCCAGTCATGAGCTGCCCTCCAGTCATGAGCTGCCCTCCAGTCATGAGCTGCCCTACAGTCATGAGCTGCCCTACAGTCATGAGCTGCCCTACAGTCATGAGCTGCCACTCAGTCCGGAGCTGCCACTCAGTCCGGAGCTGCCCCTTATCCCGGAGCTGCTGCCCCTTATCCCGGAGCTGCTGCCCCTTATCCCGGAGCTGCTGCCCCTTATCCCGGAGCTGCTGCCCCTTATCCCGGAGCTGCTGCCCCTTATCCCGGTGCTGGCCCTTATCCCGATGCTGCCCCTTCATTTAGGTGGGTTGAGTTGGAGGGTGGTCATTGGGAGGGGGATACGGAAGCGGGGAGTGACTATGGTGGGGTGGGGACTTCGCCCAGAGCCTGAGCCACCACCGTGGTCAGATGCCCACCCAGACCCTCCCCTAGACTTTGTGCTGGTGCGCCCGGAGTTCGCACCTTAAGGGGGGGGTTATGTCACGTTCCTGACCTGTTTTCTCTTGTTTTATATGTCTTTATTGGTCAGGGCGTGAGTGTTGGGTGGGCAGTCTATGTTTTCTATTTCTATGTGGGGTTTTGTGTTCGGCCTGGTATGATTCTCAATTAGAGACAGGTGTGTGTCGTTTGTCTCTGATTGAGAGTCATACTAAGGCAGCCAGGGTTTCACTGGTGTTTTGTGGGTGTTTGTTTCCTGTGTTAGCGTTTGGGCCACACAGGACTGTTGCAGGTTAGTCACGTTTGTTGTTTTGTTAAAATGTAGTGTTTTTTGGTTTGCCATTAAAATCATGAATACCTCCTACTCCGCATCTTGGTCCGATCCATGCTCCTCCTCGTCTGAGGAGGAGAACGACATTGACAGCCGTTACACCTGGTCTGTATTATAATAGACCTGGGCTGTATTATAATAGACCTGGCCTGTATTATAATAGACCTGGCTTGTAGACCTGGCCTGTATTAAAATAGACCTGGCCTGTATTACAATATACCTGGTCTGTAATTTAATAGACCTGGTCTGTATTATAATAGACCTGGACTGTATAATAATATACCTGGCCTGTAGACCTGGCCTGTTTTATAATAGACATGGCCTATATCATAATTAACCTGTTCTGTATTATAATAGAACTGGCATGTATTATAATGGACCTGGCCTGAAGACATGACCTGTATTAAAGTAGACCTGGCCTGTATTATAATAGAACTGACCTGTATTATAATATACCTGGTCTGTATTATAATCGACCTGGCAGGTATTATAATAGACCTGGCCAGTTTTATAAAAGACATGGTCTGTATTATAATATACCTGGTCTGTATTATAATAGACCTGGCAGGTATTATAATAGACCTGGCAGGTCTGTATTATACTAGACCTGGCCTGCAGACCTGGCCTGTTTAATCATAGACCTGGAATGTATTATAATAGATTGGGCCTGTATTATAATAGTGCTGGCCTGTATTGTAATAGACCTGGTCTGTATTATAATAGACCTGGCTTGTATTATAAAAGATCAGGCCTGTATTATAATACACCTGGTCTGTATTATAAAAGACCTGGCATGTATTATAATAGAACTGGTTTGAATTATAATAGACCTGGCCTATATAATAATAGACCTGGCCTGATGACCTGGCCAGTACTATAATATACCTGGCCTGTATTAAAATAGACCTCGTCTGTAATGTAATAGACCTGGCCTGTATTATAATAGACCTGGCCTGTAATATAATAGAACAGGCCTGTATTATAATAGACCTGGTCTGTAATTTAAGAGACCTGGTCTGTAATTTAATAGACCTGGTCTGTAATTTAAAAGACCTTGTCTGTAATATAATAGACCTGGCCTGTATTATAATAGACCTGGTCTGTATTATAATAGACCTGACCTGTATTATAATAGACCTGGTCTGTAGACTTGTCCTGTACTGTAATAGACCTGGCCTGTATCATAATAGACCTGGTCTGTATTATAATAGACCTGGCTGGTATTATAATAGACCTGGCAGGTATTATAATGACCTGGCCTGTAGACCTGGCCTGTATTATAATATACCTGGTCTGTATTATAATAGACACGGCCTGTGTTATAATAGACCTGGTCTGTAATTTAACCGACCTGGTCTGTGTTATAATAGACCTGGCCTATAGACCTGGTCTGTATTATAATAGACCTGGCCTGTACTATAATAGACCTGGCCAGTATTATAGTAGACCTGGTCTGTAATATAATAGACATGGCCTGTATTATAATAGACCTGGCCTGTATTATAATAGACCTGGTCTGTTTTATAATAGACCTGGCCTGTATTATAATAGACATGGCCTGTAGACCTGGCCTGTATTATAATAGACCTGGTCTGTAGTATAGTATTCCTGGCCTGTATTATAATAGACCTGATCTGTAGACATGTCCTGTATTATAATAGACCTGGCCTGTTTAATATTAGACCTGGCCTGTATTATAATAGACCTGGCCTGTGTTATAATAGACCTGGCCTGTATTATACTAGACCTGTTCTGTAGACCTGGCCTGTATAATAGACCTGGCCTGTTTAATATTAGACCTGGCCTGTATTATAATAGACCTGGCCTGTATTATAATATACCTGGCCTGTATTATAAAATACCTGGTTTTTATTTTAATAGACCAGGCCTGTATTATAATATACCTGGTCTGTATTATAATAGACCTGGCCTGTATTATAATAGACCTGGCCTGTATTATAACAGACCTGACCTGTATTATAATAGACCTGGTCTGTATTATAATAGACCTGGTCTGTATTATAATAGACCTGGCCTGTATTATAATAGACCTGGCCTGTATTATAATAGACCTGGCCTGTATTATACTAGACCTGGCCTGTAGACCTGGCCTGTATAATAGACCTGGCCTGTTTAATATTAGACCTGGCCTGTATTATAATAGACCTGGCCTGTATTATAATATACCTGGCCTGTATTATAAAATACCTGGTTTTTATTTTAATAGACCAGGCCTGTATTATAATTTACCTGGTCTGTATTATAATAGACCTGGTCTGTATTATAATAGACCTGGCCTGTAATATAACAGACCTGGCCTGTAATATAACAGACCTGGCCTGTATTATAATAGACCTGGTCTGTATTATAATAGACCTGGTCTGTATTATAATAGACCTGGTCTGTATTTGAATAGAGCTGGCCTGTATTATAATAGACCTGGCCTGTAAACCTGGCCTGTATTATAATAGACCTGGCCTGTATTATAATAGACCTGGCCTGTATTATAATAGACCTGGCCTGTATTATAATAGACCTGGCCTGTAGACCTGACCTGTATTATAATAGACCTGGCCTGTATTATAATAGACCTGGCCTGTAGACCTGTCCTGTATTATAATAGACCTGGCCTGTATTATAATAGACCTGACCTGTATTATAATAGACCTGACCTGTATTATAATAGACCTGACCTGTATTATAATAGACCTGGCCTGTATTATAATAGACCTGGCCTGTATTATAATAGACCTGACCTGTATTATAATAGACCTGGCCTGTATTATAATAGACCTGGCCTGTATTATAATAGACCTGGCCTGTAGACCTGACCTGTATTATAATAGACCTGACCTGTATTATAATAGACCTGGCCTGTATTATAATAGACCTGACCTGTATTATAATAGACCTGACCTGTAGTATAATAGACCTGACCTGTAGTATAATAGACCTGACCTGTATTATAATAGACCTGACCTGTAGTATAATAGACCTGACCTGTATTATAATAGACCTGGCCTGTATTATAATAGACCTGACCTGTATTATAATAGACCTGACCTGTAGTATAATAGACCTGACCTGTATTATAATAGACCTGACCTGTATTATAATAGACCTGACCTGTATTATAATAGACCTGACCTGTATTATAATAGACCTGACCTGTATTATAATAGACCTGACCTGTATTATAATAGACCTGGCCTGTATTATAATAGACCTGGCCTGTATTATAATAGACCTGACCTGTATTATAATAGACCTGACCTGTATTATAATAGACCTGACCTGTATTATAATAGACCTGACCTGTATTATAATAGACCTGACCTGTATTATAATAGACCTGACCTGTATTATAATAGACCTGGCCTGTATTATAATAGACCTGACCTGTATTATAATAGACCTGGCCTGTAGTATAATAGACCTGGTAATAAATAAATAAATAAAAACACTTCTGATGGTTAACACACATGATAATACATATAATAATAAATAGAGCCATTCAGGAGGAAATGTGCAACGGAACATTGAATGAGGATTTATGCTACGATCACTTAAGGATCCGAGCATAATACCAGCCTTGGTAAAGTTGAAAATGTACCCTGAGGCCTTTGACTCTACAGCTACTGTACTCACCAGTTTCTCCCCAGAGGTCCATGGGTCATCCCTGTAGACTGCCCGAAGCTGGTGCCTTGCAGCTGTATACTTATCAACTTAGGATAGTGCTCTAAGCAACACACCGCTAAGTAGGAACGCCCTAGACATGACAGACACAATGCCATGATAGAGTCATTTAGCCAAGACCGTGGACATATAGAATACAGTCCCATTAGAGGATTAACATGTGGTAACTATATTTTGTATATGTTTGTTTATGATTTTTTTCATTTTTGTTTCGTTTTCTTTGACACTTAGGCAGATGTTAACAACGCACACACACACACACACACTCACAAATTAAGTATTTACATTTCCTCCCAAATGAGCGGTGTTGTGGCACTAACTGATGGTTGTATGGGGAACTTGTTTATGGCTCGATCACTTCCTAAGTTACTGTCCAGATCTACCAGCCTGGACGACAGGTATGGAACGGCGATTCCCAACCCGGACATCCCCTGTCCATTCTTGTGGTGGCCTGCTCCTTCTGAATACCTACCAGGGTAAACCACCAGAGGGGGACCGCAATGGTGATCCACAACCAGGACATCCCGTGGTCATTTTTATGGTGGGTTGCAACTTGCAGAATCCTTCCAAGGTTGAACCCACCAGAGGGGAACTGTCATGACTCTCCTGACAGTGGATCAAAAGACCCATCAGCTAGGCAAATGTTTGAAGACCTCCTCTCTCCCACAGAAGAGGGGAAGGGGGACTGTGCCGGTCTTGACACCTTAACACTAGGTCGTAAATTTAGAGAACTTTCTCGCCCTGCAGTATTGGGAAAGAAATCCCTTTGTCTATAGCATACCTTTTTGTAGTCTGAAGGCAGGTTTCCATTGACCCAGATTTATTCTACAAAAGCTGTCGCAAAAAAAATTGTTGCAACATGTGTAATCGAAACAGAAGATCTAGGAGAAGTTTTTGAAAGATCGACAACATTTTATCCGTTCGATGGGGGTTCATTTTTCTTTTGTCGAACTTTATTGCGACAAATGATGGAAACTGTTTTTCGAAAACATGACTGCTGAATATTTTTGAAGGTAAGATGTCATCACGTAACTATAAGCGCCACTCTACGTTTAATTCAAAATGCCTATTACTTTCTAAATCATTTTTTTCAATTATAATTTTTTTTCCATTGAAGGACAAGGATCTTCATCACTTTCAAAAATGCGTGAATTGCTTCAACTTGCATTTCTGATTGACTGGCAAGTTTCACCACCCAATTATGTCAGATCTACAGGAGTGTACGTTTCACCGTGGCGCGAACCAGGCGCGAACTAGCCTAGGCAGCCGATAGCAGTGCTTAATTTTTTATCCTGCCAGCACAGGATCCAGCACCTCCCAGTTTAGGACTGATTCCTTCCGGAAACCATTTTCCAGGATTTCCCTCTCCTGGCATGTTTTTTTTTACAAAATGTTTATTCTAATAAGGGCTATTAGAGTTAATTCGAGTTGAGTCCTCTGTAATTCTCATGCCCCCTCAAAAACTTAATGTGAAAAACATGCCTGATATTCTAAGAATTGTTGGGTCAGTGTTGGGTCAGCCCGGGTTTAGCCTATGGTTTGTAGCCTATATTGACCAACGAGTGGCCCTTGCTGTGGTGAGAGAACTAGGAGATTGAGTTTCTATAATCTCCCTCGCTCTCTCTGCTCCGATAGAGACGAGCCTGCAACTCTTCTCTGCAGCAGTTGCACTTAATCGTTTATTTCCTTATAGACTCATAGCCCCACAGAAAGGGTGCTTGAGTTGGTGCAGCACCCGGTACATTAAAATACATTTTCCAAAGTGAATGACTTCTGTCTGTTCAGAAAGAAATGAAATCATTCAGATTACTACACCAGGAGTAGGCCTATAATATAGCCACAGAGGATCAATAGATTATTTTTTTTTTAATAGCTGTGGATTGTGTGTAGCCCAATCACAAGTTGGGAACATGTGGCAAATCTGTCAGTGATGCAGCTACAACAGGGCTTCACAATATTTAAAATACAATCGCAGGTTGGAAAGCCAATGGATCTGAGAAGAGATGATTCTGTCTGTAGGCTACCAAGTTATCAACTACCAAATAGGCCTATTGAGCGAGCAGCATTGTTAAGGTGTATGGTAGGAATGTCCCAAGTAACCCGGATGGCACTGACCCTCTCACCACGAGATGGAATGCATAGTATAACCTAAGATGAACGACTGAAGCCGTTTACCATAGACCCCCCCCCCCCCCCCCCCCCCCCAGAGCTGTCTTCTACACAAAGTTGTAAGGAAACAGAACTCAGACAGCCAGGCAGAGAAGAGGGTTGTATTTCACAGATGTGGCCGGTTACATTCTGTATTACAAAACCCTTCAAATGATGAGACTCTCCCCCCCATTTGTCTTTCATTCAAAATTATATTATTTATTTAAAACAAAGTGCATAACTTTAATCAACAAACATGTCTGATCAACAGCTGTGGGCTCATCTGGAGGCAGACTTTAGACATTGTGTTCATGATGTTTAAATGAAGATAACAAGACTCCTAAATCATACCAAACACTAGACAGACAGCTGCTTACCTACTTGCCTCAGTAGGGTACATGGATGAAAACAAAGATAATATGATAACTTAACATTGTTTGTCAGTTAAAGTAGTGGCTTTTCGGAAGATAATTAAGTTATATTGCACCCTGATCTTTGATATGTATGTGCTTTAGTCAACTCCTACTTTAGCCTACATACTGTAGGTATGCATGACCAGGCTAACTATGGTATATAAAAACTAAAACAGCGTAGAAACCATGCATAAAAGAAAGACAATGCCCTGAAACACAAACAACGGTGACCTGTTTGTTTGCATGTTGATTAAATATAATACCAAGGATAAGTACACATTCAGCTCTGTTACAAAGTAAAGCAGCAGGATTGTCCCAAGAGTAACTTTCACCAGGATGGATAAATATGTAATAGTTGTTGCTTTAGGAAAGATCCATGTGTGAAAGTGGCACATCAACATGCATAGGCTGGGAGAACAGGTATGTATACTCACATACTCCTACACTTCTCTTACCATGAAATAGCATAACGTTAAGAAAACCAAACCTAAAATGTATGTTTGAAATAAAACATAAAAAGTCAATAAAAGAGAGTGTACATGATCTAATCCCTGACAAAACTGAATCAGAGTGAACAGAACCCTGATTAAAGAGACTTCTTCTGAAAGTCTGACTCACATTTTCTTGAGGTGGTGGTCACCAACCCCTGGTCCTTGGGAGCAACAGGGTGTGCAGGCTTTTGTTCCAACCCATCATGAACACACCTGATTCAGCTAGTCAGTTCATCTTAATGACCTAGATTAGCTGAACCAGGTGTGCTAGTGCTGGGTTGGAACAAAACCTTGCATACCCTGTAGCCCTCAAAGACCATGATTGGTAACCACTGCCGTAAACAGAAGGATACTCTCTCGTTTCTCATCTTCCTCTTAAAAGAGTCTGGTCTTCGCCTTCTCTTGTGCACCTTTGACTGCAGCGCAGCCTCTTCCTCCCTGGCTATCCTCTTCATCATTATCCTCACTGTCATTGTTGTGTGCCCAGGTTGCCTAAAGAGGGGGGAGCTCTGGTGCATCTTCATCCTAAATAAATGTGAACACAAACACACAGGGACACCAGTGTAAATGTTAAACATAGGGAAAATACTGTGTGTTGTGCAGGGAAGATAGTGATAGCTAGCTGGCTTAGCCTTGCACTGTCATCTTCCCCACACAACGTAAAAACGCTGAAAGCTTGAGATAAAATGATATATAAATGAAAGAGAGGCTCTTGACCTGAAGTATGGAGAAGTTCATGTCCATGCACCACTGGACAAAGTTCTCCTTCGCTGCCTCCATGGTCTCCTCATCGGTCTTCTTACAGTAGACCCTGACAATCTGCTCAGCAAAGCATTGTGGCAGCAGCTTGGACACCTACAGGAACAACAATTGCCGTATATCATGTTTCCAAGCTCCAAAAATGATTGGATAATTCTAAAATAGGTATACGTAAGTGGATTGAAGTAGTGACCTGGTCCTGGTGGATCGGGAAAGCTTCGGTTGGGTCTTTCTTAGAGTAGAAACGCACGTTGTTGATGGGGTTCATCTCATTCATACCCCAGTCCATGTTGATGATCTGATGGAGAGAAAGAGAGAGAAAGATACGGGGGAGAGATGGACATGCAAAGAGACACCTCTTTTCAACAGAGCAACTGGTAACAAAGGGTTACCTATAGAGAAGGGGGGGGATGGTAAAATGTATTCAATCAGTTCCCTGATTGAGGTGAAAAGACTGGACACTCACCTTGACAACAAAGTCCTCTGGCTGCAGAGTAACATTTGGATGGTCATTCAGAGCCCTCGCCACCCTGCCTGGCCAGTCCAGGAGCATTTCCTGGGGGAAGAGAAGATGAGGATGAGAGGCACATAATATGAATCTCGTAGAAAGCTCCACTAGTAAGCCATGGAAGGATATCCTCTCCCCAAACACACACACCTGTGAAACCTCCATGGGCTCCTCTACCTGGGCCTCTCCCACACACTTGTAGAGGCGTCTGCAGGTGATGTTCTGGAGGATCTCTCTGGCCTCAGCCGGCACAGGGGAGGACGAGTACAGAATCTGCTCAAACACATGGTCTACAGGGGAAGGGAGGAGAGAGGGAGAGAGACAGGGGAGAGGGAGAGAGACAAGGGAATGGGGGGGGGGGACAGGGGAGAGGGAGAGAGACAGGGGAGAGAGACAGGGGAGAGGGAGAGAGACAGGGGAGAGGGAGAGAGACAGGGGAGAGAGACAGGGGAGAGGGAGAGAGACAGGGGAGAGGGAGAAAGACAGGGGAAGGGAGGAGAGAGGGAGAGAGACAGGGGAGAGGGAGAGAGACAGGGGAAGGGAGGAGAGAGGGAGAGAGACAGGGGAGAGGGAGAGAGACAGGGGAAGGGAGGAGAGAGGGAGAGAGACAGGGGAAGGGAGGAGAGAGACAGGGGAGAGAGACAGGGGAGAGGGGAGAGAGACAGGAGAGAGGGAGAGAGACAGGGGAGAGGGAGAGAGACAGGGGAAGGGAGGAGAGAGGGAGAGAGACAGGGGAAGGGAGGAGAGAGACAGGGGAGAGAGACATGGGAGAGGGGAGAGAGACAGGAGAGAGGGAGAGAGACAGGGGAGAGGGAGAGAGACAGGGGAAGGGAGGAGAGAGGGAGAGAGACAGGGGAAGGGAGGAGAGAGGGAGAGAGACAGGGGAAGGGAGGAGAGAGACAGGGGAGAGAGACAGGGGAGAGGGGAGAGAGACAGGGGAGAGGGGAGAGAGACAGGAGAGAGGGAGAGAGACAGGGGAGAGGGAGAGAGACAGGGGAAGGGAGGAGAGAGGGAGAGAGACAGGGGAGAGGGAGAGAGACAGGGGAAGGGAGGGGAGAGGGAGAGAGACAGGGGAGAGGGAGAGAGACAGGGGAGAGGGAGAGACAAGGTGATAAGGAGTGTGGGAAGATGAGAGGTAATCATGCAAACCAAACCCAGCAGTAATTATATGGACAGGAATGTGCCACACAAAAAAACAGGTATGGAAAACGCAGCCTGTTTGGACAGCCTTGACGCCTGGCATAAAACCCAGCCTGTTTGGACAGCCTTGACGCCTGGCATAAAACCCAGCCTGTTTGGACAGCCTTGACGCCTGGCATAAAACCCAGCCTGTTTGGACAGCCTTGACGCCTGGCATAAAACCCAGGTCTGTTTGGACAGCCTTGACGCCTGGCATAAAACCCAGGTCTGTTTGGACAGCCTTGACGCCTGGCATAAAACCCAGGTCTGTTTGGACAGCCTTGACGCCTGGCATAAAACCCAGCCTGTTTGGACAGCCTTGACGCCTGGCATAAAACCCAGGTCTGTTTGGAAAGCCTTGACGCCTGGCATAAAACGCAGCCTGTTTGGACAGCCTTGACGCCTGGCATAAAACCCAGCCTGTTTGGACAGCCTTGACGCCTGGCATAAAACCCAGCCTGTTTGGACAGCCTTGACGCCTGGCATAAAACCCAGCCTGTTTGGACAGCCTTGACGCCTGGCATAAAACCCAGCCTGTTTGGACAGCCTTGACGCCTGGCATAAAACGCAGCCTGTTTGGACAGCCTTGACGCCTGGCATAAAACGCAGCCTGTTTGGACAGCCTTGACGCCTGGCATAAAACCCAGCCTGTTTGGACAGCCTTGACGCCTGGCATAAAACCCAGCCTGTTTGGACAGCCTTGACGCCTGGCATAAAACCCAGCCTGTTTGGACAGCCTTGACGCCTGGCATAAAACCCAGCCTGTTTGGACAGCCTTGACGCCTGGCATAAAACCCAGCCTGTTTGGACAGCCTTGACGCCTGGCATAAAACGCAGCCTGTTTGGACAGCCTTGACGCCTGGCATAAAACCCAGCCTGTTTGGACAGCCTTGACGCCTGGCATAAAACCCAGGTCTGTTTGGACAGCCTTGACGCCTGGCATAAAACGCAGCCTGTTTGGACAGCCTTGACGCCTGGCATAAAACCCAGCCTGTTTGGACAGCCTTGACGCCTGGCATAAAACCCAGCCTGTTTGGACAGCCTTGACGCCTGGCATAAAACCCAGCCTGTTTGGACAGCCTTGACGCCTGGCATAAAACCCCGGTCTGTTTGGACAGCCTTGACGCCTGGCATAAAACCCAGCCTGTTTGGACAGCCTTGACGCCTGGCATAAAACCCAGGTCTGTTTGGACAGCCTTGACGCCTGGCATAAAACCCAGCCTGTTTGGACAGCCTTGACGCCTGGCATAAAACCCAGCCTGTTTGGACAGCCTTGACGCCTGGCATAAAACGCAGCCTGTTTGGACAGCCTTGACGCCTGGCATAAAACCCAGCCTGTTTGGACAGCCTTGACGCCTGGCATAAAACCCAGCCTGTTTGGACAGCCTTGACGCCTGGCATAAAACCCAGCCTGTTTGGACAGCCTTGACGCCTGGCATAAAACCCAGCCTGTTTGGACAGCCTTGACGCCTGGCATAAAAGCCAGACAACCAGAGGTTTGAGAGTACGTAGAACAGACCAGAGCCATTCTACACTTTATATTTCTATGGGGTTGAACAGACCAGTGAGTTTAGTGTAGGCCTCCATGTCGTCTATTGCTGATGAGATGGTGAACATCTGTCCCCCTGAACCTTGTATCTCGATGTGGGGGTCCGCCAAGACAAAGGCCTCTGTGATCCTGAAAAAAAGACAAGACAATATAACATCTAATTTTGAACATATAACATACAGCAGAAAGGTTTCTGAGAACCTGTATGAATGTATAAAAGATAGGAAATAAGACAGAGATACAGTACCAGTCAAAAGTTTGGACACACCTACTCATTCCAGGGTTTTTCCTTTGTTTTCTACTTTGTAGAATGATAATGAAGACATCAAAATTAAGACATGTTAAACAAATCAAAATATATTTTATATTTGAGATTCTTCAAACTAGACACCCTTAGCCTTGATGACAGCTTTGCACACTATTGGATTCTGGGGTAAACTTTGAACATTGTTATACTCAGAGTATAGGAACATTAGTTACAAAGGAGACATGAGGGGTGCCATAATGAAGCTTGGGAGGGGCTGAGTGCAAGGAAACCAACCGCATGTGACAGTACTAATAAGGGGAGAAACCGCTGAAGGCTCATATCACTTAGTTCCCTGCTTAGCAAGAATGATGCAATGTTTAGCAATAAGGAGGAGACTCCACCCAAAGTGGGGTATGAATACCACCACGGGAGAAGCCATGTCTGTGTCTGAATTACAGCTGTAACGACCCTTTGGGAAGAATTAAACTTGGTCAAGCTTCTCTAGTGTCCGTGAGTTACTTACTCTGAAAGATTTGAACCTAACAGTAGTAACGGTAGTCACCTGGAATACATTTCA
The DNA here is from genome assembly GCF_016432855.1 of Salvelinus namaycush. Classification (NCBI taxonomy): domain Eukaryota; kingdom Metazoa; phylum Chordata; class Actinopteri; order Salmoniformes; family Salmonidae; genus Salvelinus; species Salvelinus namaycush. The sequence continues at coordinate 42,152,581 of NC_052331.1, read as the reverse complement.
AATAAAAGGTATGCCTTATTAAAGTTCATTTGTGGGATTTCTTTCCTCCTTAATGCGTTTGAGCCAATCAGATGTGTTGTGACAAGGTAGGGGTGTTATACAGAAGATCGCCCTATTTGGTAAAATACCAAGTTCATATTATGGCATGAACAGCTCAAATAAGCAGAGACACGACAGTCCATCATTACTTTAAGACATGAAGGTCAGTCAATATGGAAAATGTCAACAACTTTGACAGGTCATCTGATGCAGCACTCCAGCAGTCGCAAAAACCATCCAGTGCTATGATGAAACTGGCTCTCATGAGGACTGCCACAGGAAAGAAAGACCCAGAGTTACCTCTGCTGCAGAGGATACGTTCATTACAGTTAACTGCACTTCAGATTTCAGACCAAATAAATGCTTCACAGGGTTCAAGTAACAGACACATCTCAACATCAACTGTTCAGAGGAGACTGCGTGAATCAGGCCTTCATGTTTGAATTGCTGCAAAGAAACCATTACTAAAGGACACCAATAAGAATGAGACTTGTTTGGGCCAAGAAACCCAAGCAATGGACATTAGACCGGTGGAAATATGTCCTTGGTCTGATGAGTCCAAATTCGAGATTTTTGGTCTTTGTGAGACGCAGAGTAGGTGAACAGATGATCTCCTCATGTGTAGTTCCCACCATGAAGCACGGAGGAGGTGGTGTGATGGTGTGGGGGTGCTTTGCTGATGACACTGTGAGTGATTTGTTTAGAATTGAAGGCACACAATCACCATGGCTACAACAGCATTCTGAAGTGATACGCCATCCCATCTGGTTTGAGCTTAGTGGGACTATCATTTGTTTTTCAACAGGACAATGACCCAACACACCTCCAGGCTGTATAAGGGCTATTTGACCAAGAAGGAGAGTGATGGAGTGCTGCATCAGATGACCTGGCCTCCACAATCACCCGGCCTCAATCCAAATGAAATTGTTTTGGATGAGTTGGACCGCAGAGTGATGGAAAAGCAGAAAAACAAGTGCTCAGCACATGTGGGAACTCCTTCAAGATAGTTGGAAAAGCATTCCAGGTGAAGCTGGTTGAGAGAATGCCAAGGTTGTGCAAAGCTGTCATCAAGGCAAATGGTGGCTACTTTGAAGAATCTAAAATATATTTTGATATGTTTTACCATTGTTTGGTTACTACATGATTCCATATGTGTTATTTCATAGTTTTGATGTCTTCACTATTATTCTACAATGTAGAAATAGTACAAAACCATTGAATGAGTTGGTGTGTCCAAACTTTTGACTGGTACTGTAGGGCTCCCGAGTGGCGCAGAAGTCTAAGGCACTGCATCTCAGTGCTAGAGGCGTCACTACAGACCCTGGTTCGATTCCAGGCTGAATCACAACCGGACGTGATTGCGAGTCCCATAGGGCGGTGCACAATTGGCCCAGCGTTTGGCGGGTGTAGGCCGTCATTGTAGATAAGAATTTGTTTTTAAGTTTTTAAAAACTGACAAAGTAATGGAAACTCGAGTAAATGAGGGATACAAAGCGTATTTAAAGTAGGTGCTTCCACACAGGTGTGGTTTCTGAGTTAATTAAGCAACAAACATGCTGGGCAGGCCATTATTTTGGCTACCACGACTATGTCCCTATAGGATAACAATGCCAACTCGGCTCCATCATTCATTGAATCAGATGGCTCATTTATCACAAAACAAACTGATATTGCCAACTACTTAAATTTTATTTTTCATTGGCAAGATAAGCAAACTAAGGGATGACATGCCAGCAACAAACACTGACACTACACATCCAAGAATATCGGACTAAATTATGAAAGACAAGAATTGTACTTTTGAATTCCGTAAAGTGAGTGTGGAAGAGGTGAAAAAATATTGTTGTCTATCAACAATGACAAGCCACTGAGGTCTGACAACTTGGATGGGAGATTACTGAGGATAATAGCAGATGATGTTGCCACATCTTCAATTTAAGCCTCCTAGAGAGCGTGTGCCCTCAGGCCTGGAGGGAAACTAAAGTCATTCCACTACCCAAGAATAGTAAAGCCCCATTTACTGGCTCCAATAGCCGACCAATCAGCCTGTTACCAACCCTTAGTAATCTTCAACCCTTAGTGTTTGACAACATACAATGTAAACAACTTTCAGCACGCTTATAGAGCGTCAAAATGTCTATTAAAAACAGCTTTTGACATTATCGATCATAGTCTGTTGCTGGAAAAACATGTGTTATGATTTTACACCCCCTGCTATAATGTGGATAGATTGTTACTTGTCTAACAGAACACAGAGGGTGTTCATTAATGGAAGCCTCTCAAACATAATCCAGGTAGAAGCAGGAATTCCCCAAGGCAGCTGTTTTATCAATCTTTACTAATGACATGCCACTGGCTTTGAGTAAAGGGTTAGGGTTAGGCTTTGAGTAAAGGGTTAGGGTTAGGATTAGGCTTTGAGTAAAGGGTTAGGGCTAGGATTAGGCTTTGAGTAAAGCCAGTGGCATGCTGTTAATAAAGATTGAAAAAACAGCCCCCGCACCTCTCCGATTCAGAGGGGTTGGGTTAAATGACTCCTGCACCTCTCCGATTCAGAGGGGTTGGGTTAAATGACTCCTGCACCTCTCCGATTCAGAGGGGTTGGGTTAAATGCGGAAGACACATTTCAGTTGAATGCTCTCATGGAAGAGAGATTGACTTCCTCATTACTTGTTTTTGTAAGAGGTGTTGACAAGCTGAAGGTACCGAGCTGTCTGTTGACAACACTGGCACACAGCTCGGAGACCCATGCATTCCCCACAAGACATGCCACAAGAGATTTCTTCATAGTCCCCAAGTCCAGAACAGACTATGGGAGGTGCACAGTCCTACATAGAGCCATGACAACATGGAAATCTATTCCACATCAGGTAACTGATGCAGGAGAATCAGATTTAATTGAACAGCGGGGACTGTGAAGTAACACAAACATAGGCACATACACACGCATGATAACGTACACACACACACACATGGATGTTTTCGTTGTAGATAGTAGTGGAGTAAAGGCCTGAGGGCACACAGTGTGTTGTAGATAGTAGTGGAGTAAAGGCCTGAGGGCACACAGTGTGTTGTAGATAGTAGTGGAGTAAAGGCCTGAGGGCACACAGTGTGTTGTAGATAGTAGTGGAGTAAAGGCCTGAGGGCACACAGTGTGTTGTAGATAGTAGTGGAGTAAAGGCCTGAGGCCACACAGTGTGTTGTAGATAGTAGTGGAGTAAAGGCCTGAGGCCACACAGTGTGTTGTAGATAGTAGTGGAGTAAAGGCCTGAGGGCACACAGTGTGTTGTGAATTCTGTAACGAATGTATTGTAATGTTTTTTAAATTGTATAACTGCCTAAATTTTGCCGGACCCCAGGAAGAGAAGCCGCCGCCTTGGATCCATAATAAATACTGACCATAAATACTGGTCACTGAATGGTTTGATGAGCCTGAACACGATGTAAACCATATGCCATGACAGTCTCAGTCACCAGATCTCAACCCAATTGAACACTTATGGGATATTCTGCCACAATCAACAAAACAACAAATGATAGAATGTATTGTGGAAGTATATGTGTGTATCCTGAGTTAGTTGACTCAGTTTTGTTGTGAAGTGGAGTGTATCGCATCCCTCCACTAGAGTTCCAGACACTTAGAAACTATGCCGAGGGACACTGAAGCTGTTCTGGCTCGTAGTGGCCCAACACCCTATTAAGACACGGTGTTGGTGTTTCCTCTATCTGGCAGTTACCTGTATTAAACACCTGTTGAGGTGAGAGTACTTACATCTGGCTCGTAGTGGCCCAACACCCTATTAAGACACGGTGTTGGTGTTTCCTCTATCTGGCAGTTACCTGTATTAAACACCTGTTGAGGTGAGAGTACTTACATCTGGCTCGTAGTGGCCCAACGCCCTATTAAGACACGGTGTTGGTGTTTCCTCTATCTGGCAGTTACCTGTATTAAACACCTGTTGAGGTGAGAGTACTTACATTGTCTCTATGATGTTGCACACCTTGTGCTGGTAGGCTCTTCTATGCAGGCAGTTGCGTGTGTGGAACATGTCATACAGATTACCCACTTCCTGTATGTGGACAACACACATGGATATCACCACTAAACTAGGCTAATCCCTAACTATATCACCACTAAACTAGGCTAATCCCTAACTATATCACCACTAAACTAGGCTAATCCCTAACTACTTTACCACTAAACTAGGCTAATCCCTAACTATATCACCACTAAACTAGGCTAGTCCCTAACTATATCACCACTAAACTAGGCTAATCCCTAACTATATCACCACTAAACTAGGCTAATCCCTAACTATATCACCACTAAACTAGGCTAATCCCTAACTATATCACCACTAAACTAGGCTAATCCCTAACTATATCACCACTAAACTAGGCTAATCCCTAACTGTATCACCACTAAACTAGGCTAATCCCTAACTGTATCACCACTAAACTAGGCTAATCCCTAACTATATCACCACTAAACTAGGCTAATCCCTAACTATATCACCACTAAACTAGGCTAATCCCTAACTGTATCACCACTAAACTAGGCTAATCCCTAACTGTATCACCACTAAACTAGGCTAATCCCTAACTGTATCACCACTAAACTAGGCTAATCCCTAACTGTATCACCACTAAACTAGGCTAATCCCTAACTGTATCACCACTAAACTAGGCTAATCCCTAACTATATCACCACTAAACTAGGCTAATCCCTAACTATATCACCACTAAACTAGGCTAATCCCTAACTATATCACCACTAAACTAGGCTAATCCCTTACTATATCACCACTAAACTAGGCTAATCCCTAACTATATCACCACTAAACTAGGCTAATCCCTAACTATATCACCACTAAACTAGGCTAATCCCTAACTATATCACCACTAAACTAGGCTAATCCCTAACTATATCACCACTAAACTAGGCTAATCCCTAACTATATCACCACTAAACTAGGCTAATCCCTAACTATATCACCACTAAACTAGGCTAATCCCTAACTATATCACCACTAAACTAGGCTAATCCCTAACTATATCACCACTAAACTAGGCTAATCCCTAACTATATCACCACTAAACTAGGCTAATCCCTAACTATATCACCACTAAACTAGGCTAATCCCTAACTATATCACCACTAAACTAGGCTAATCCCTAACTATATCACCACTAAACTAGGCTAATCCCTAACTATATCACCACTAAACTAGGCTAATCCCTAACTATATCACCACTAAACTAGGCTAATCCCTAACTATATCACCACTAAACTAGGCTAGTCCCTAACTATATCACCACTAAACTAGGCTAATCCCTAACTGTATCACCACTAAACTAGGCTAATCCCTAACTACTTTACCAATAATGAAAAGTTGAACGAAAACATAAATGAAGGGAATGAATGGGAGGTGTAATCGAGGGCCAAGCTGAAGCATTTACCTTGTCTCGGGTGCAGATTTGCTTTTTCCCGTCCACCTCACACACACGGGCAAACTTGAGGAAGCGACGGTAGTCAAAGTTATTTTGGATGCCCAGGTAGAAGCAGTCCCTGTGGAGTGAGAAAGTGAGGGAGTCTGTTGGTTTTGTCTGGGTTTTCCTTTACCTATCATACTGTTTTTGATGTATCCATTATGTTAAAATGTTGTTTAACTTTTTTTAAATAAAAGAAAAATCATTTTCAATGTTCCTGTTGTCATTTATGTAAAAAAAAAGCATCTCACTAAACAAAATGTAAATGTTTATGCATTTCCTTTGCTCTACAATGAAATGGTAGTTCCACAAAATGAGTGTTGTGTTTCTTCGATATTTTAAGCAGAAATTGTGCACCAATATTGTAATTTTAAAACCTGTTATATTAAATGAAGTGCCCTTTAATATAGACCACATGGAGAATTCAATTAATCAGATTATTTTATATGAATAAAGGCTTAAGTGCTAAAATTCTACATTTTGACATGTCCCTCCGTCAACCCTGTCACTTCTAGGAAGATTTTAACCCAATTAATCCAACAAAAGTTCCTTTTTTGTGTGAAGCTTCCATTCAAATGCTACTCCCTGTTGCACACAACAAGCGTCCATTATGGCAGATTTCAGATGAAATCATCAACCCTGTAACTTTTGATGGGTTCCGACTGATATGAAATATACTTCTTCATGTCACTGAAGGGGGAACGTATAACATTTACATTCTGTCAGGATATTTTTGTTCACCATCAGGGATCCTATGGGAGAAGAGACAGTCTGGTAGAAGTGATCATGACAGCCGTGACTTAGAGAAGAGCGCTTTGGGCAGAGGTCAGGTTAGATGAAGTGAGGAAGAACATGTATGTGACTCACCACCAGGATTCGGTCTTATGTAGCAAAATGTGAAATGGTAGAGACTAGGGTTGCAAAGGGTCGGAAACTTTCCCGGAACTTTTCCTTGGGAACTTAAGCCCGGGAATCTGGGGAATGTTGCTTAAATTCATAAAAAAAAGTGATCTTATAACAGTGAACCTGTTTTGTGGGAAACACACGAGGCAATTCTAGGTCTTGTGGCATATTTAGGTTAAACTATCCCCAATTCAATGGAATTGCAACCCTCTGCATGCACAGTGCATTCTTCCATCACATGTGCAGCTGATTCTCAAGATCTTGCACACTAATGAGATGCTATTGAGCCCACACTACTACACTGTCTGAGCCAAGGACTACATGCTTTCTGGTAAGTTTTGATTACAATACTGGGTGGGGTCAATATATTTTATGACAGATAATGTTTTTGATAACTAGTAAATAGTAGCCAACAGCAAAGTGTGTTTAAATCATTTGTTAACTTGTTAACAATTTCTGCTAGTTAGTTTTTGCTAATATGTGGTTAACCGAGTTAATTCTCCTGTTTTCATACATGTTTCATTCTAAAACATTTATCAAATGAGTTGTTTAACTACTGAACTCTTTATCTGTATATGGAATTGTATTTGTTGTTTCCTTTAATCATTTTGTCCTAATCTTTACAGGAAAATGCCACAGGCACTATCTGATGTATGGAGACATTTCACTGCAGGTAATTTAGAAGGACAAGCTGTGTACATTTGCAAATGCTGTGCCAAATCATATGTGAAGAATGCAACAAAGATGCAGAATCATCTGGCCAAGTGCATAAAGTTCCCTCAGCACTCACAACAAGCAACCTCTGACAAGTCCCTCTACTTCAAGTCGAGGTGAAACGTATGAACCAGACACCTTAGCAACAGCTCATGGTCCTCCTGGAATCAGAAGTTTATTTGACTCAATGGAGGAACATAGTCAGAGAAATGCTGATGAATGTCTTGCTTGAGCTGTGTATGCAACTGGTTCACCTCTGATGCTCACAGGCAATGAGTATTGGAAGAGATTTCTGAATGTGTTACGTTCCCCAGTTTCTGTGTTGTAGTTTCTATTTGAGTGTTTCAGGAGATGGCTTCCTGGAATTTCTCCCCAAGCAGCTGAATGGTCGGCCCCAAATGGATGATTGGAGAGCTGACCCCGCCCCCTCGTCAAGATACAGCTGTCTCTAATTACCATTGCCACCTGAAGCTATAAAAGCCAGTGTTCTGTGCAGAGAGAGATCATAGGAGAGAAGAAATGCAGAGAGAGATTGAATGTTATATAGATCATTGCTGAGAGAGAAGGTTGATGGCTGAGGGTTATAGCATGTTGGTTGATGGTATGTACTGTGTTAGTTGTTGCTGGTAGCAGCTTTGATATGTTCTGTGTTTGTTGCTTTGTCAGAGCTTCTTTAGTGGCCTGAGTTAGTTTACTCAGTTTTGTTGTGAAGTGAATGGTTTGTTATTCTGTTTCATTTGTTCCCAGGGGGGAAGGGGAAGGCACTTAGGGAGTGCTTAGGCAAGAGGCCCGTGGGCATACATATACCCGTAGTATATTCAATGTCTAGGCACACTAGGTAAGACCTGGGCGGACCACCCCCTGTATTTTGGTTAGGGCACCAGGTGGTGCTAAGTTAGGAAGTAGTGGGTAGGCAGGTTAGATAGGAGAGGGGGAGCTTTGATATTTACTTTCTTTGCTTTGGTTCCTTCCAGCCCCTTTTCCCCATATTACCATGTAAAGGAAATAAATCCTAGTGAGCGGTCAATTCTGCCTTTTTGTCATCCTTACTCGCACCTACAGTCCATACCTCTTTCGCTTCACGTTGAGTTGTAGCAGGGTGTTGCGTTCCCTCTTTTCAGAGGCGTGCGTAACATAATGGGGGCTCATCCGGGACTCCATTAAACCCACCGGACCCTGCTGCTCTCTGTGGTTAGTGATTGAGGTGTGATGGTAGGTTGTGAGTTTGGATGACTTGTTTAGTTTGTGTGTTCAGTAGATTGTTGTGTACAAGATGGCTGCCTCAGCCATCTCCAAGTTTTTTGAAGCACCCTCTATTGATTGTTTGGTGAGGTTTCGAAAAGTAGACCTTTTAGGTATAGCTGACCATTATGGATTTGTTATCCCTGAGAAAGTCCTAAAGGCTGAGCTTTTGGTGCTAGTCAGGGAGGGTTTAATGAGAGACCGAATTCTCTCATTGCAAGGAGAGGAGACGGGTAGACCTTCCGATGCCAAGTCGGAGGACAGGGCGAAGGAAGGGGTTGCTCGTACCCCCTTTGCATTGCCTCGATTCGATCCTTTATCTTCTGCATCAGGTCGTTCAGACGGGACCGCTAGGCTGAAGGTGAGGCTGGCCCGGTTAGAAATGCAGCAAAAAGATAGAGAGACAGATTAATTTTGATCTTGAAATTAGGAAAATGGAAATCGACAAGGAGGTGAGGATCCGACAACTGGAGCTAGAAGCTGGCTCCAGTGCGACTCCACAAGCTGCTTATCATCAAGCCCACTTTGATGTAAGTAAAAATATAGCTTTAGTCCCTCCATTCCGGGAGTCGGAAGTTGATTCCTATTTCTCTGCGTTTGAGCGTGTGGCCGCTGCGCTACATTGGCCACTCGAGGTTTGGCCGCTCTTGTTACAATGTAAATTGTCTGGGAAAGCCCAGGAAGTAGTAGCTGCTCTCTCGCTGGGAGACAGTTTACACTACGAAACAGTTAAAACTACCGTGTTGCGGGCTTATGAGTTGGTGCCTGAAGCTTATAGACAGCGCTTCAGGAACCACAAGAAACCCTCTCACCGTACTTTTGTTGAGTTTGCTAGGGACAAAGAGTCTCTGTTTAATCGATGGTGTTCAGCCAGCAAAGCTAACACCTTTGCTGATATTCGGGAGTTGATGCTGTTGGAGGATTTTAAAAGCAACCTCCCTGATAGAATTGTAGTTCATTTAAATGAACAGAAAGTGGTGACATTGGCCCAGGCAGCAGTGTTGGCAGATGAGTACGCTTTGACACACAAGACTGTCTTTGGTGCACCTCATTTTGAAGGTAGACTGATTACGTCATCAGTGCCTCGTTCAGGTCGCTTTTCCTCTGACAAGCCTTTTCATGAAATCCGTGAATGTTTTTACTGTCACCAAAAGGGTCACGTGATTGCGGACTGCCCAGTTTTGAAAAATAAACCGAAACAGTCCCAGTCACCGTCCCCAAAAAGGAAAAGTTTGGGTTTAGTCCAGTCTTTGGCTCGGCCGTTGGCCCGAGTTATTGATTCAGTATTTGAGAAACCGGATCCTGTCTATGCTCCGTTTATCTCTACCGGTTGTGTTTCCTTAACTGGAGAAGACGCTGATTAAAAAGCCCATTCAAATCTTACGAGACACCGGGCCGGCGCAGTCAGTAATCATTACTGATGCTTTACCCTGGTCTCCTGAAACGTATTGTGGCTCACATGTCATATTACAGGGCATAGAGATAAAAACAGTACCTGTACCATTACACTGGGTTCACTTAGTGTCAGATTTGGTATCAGGATGTTTCCGTGTTGGTGTAGTGTCTACACTGCCAGTAAAAGGAGTCACATTGCTATTAGGGAATGATATTGCTGGTGGTAACGTCACTCCTGTGTTAGAGGTAGTAGACAACCCAGAAATCAGAACTACAGATGAGAAATTGGTTCAAGCATTTCCCCATGTTTTTCCTGCTTGTGTGCCCTCGTTAACACAATCTCGCAAGCTTGGAGATGTGGTGGATTTGGCTAGTTCCATTTTTGAGAATGTTGAAGTAGAAGACAATGAGTATTCCTTCTGCAAGGCCAAATTGTACTGCATACCTTGATGATGTGGTGGTACATTAGTCTACTTGGTCTGATCATCTCTCCACTTTGAAAAGTGCGTTTCAGCGGTTGGAGAATGCTGCTTTAACCCTCAATTTGGCCAAGTGTGAATTTGGGAAGGTTGTTGTTTATCAGAAAGTGTTGGTATGTACTGTGTTCTGTGTTTGTTGCTTTGTCAGAGCTTCTTTAGTGACCTGAGTTAGTTTACTCAGTTTTGTTGTGAAGTATTGTTTGATATTCTGTTTCATTTGTTCCCAGGGGGGAAGGGGAAGGCACCTTGGGAGTGCTTAGGCAAGAGGCCCGTGGGCATACATATACCCGTAGTATATTCACTGTCTAGGCACACTAGGTAAGACCTGGGCGGACCACCCCCTGTATTTTGGTTAGTGCACCAGGTGGTGCTGAAGTAGTGGGTAGGCAGGTTAGATAGGAAAGGGGGAGCTTTGATATTTACTTTCTTTGCTTTGGTTCCGTCCAGACCCTTTTCCCCATATTACCATGTAAGGAAATAAATCCTAGTAAGCGGTCAATTCTGCCTTTTTGTCATCCTTACTCGCACCTACAGTCCATACCTCTTTCACTTCACGGAGAGTTGTGTTCCCTCTTCACAGAGGCGTGCGTAACAGAATGTTCTTCGCACAGCATACACCCCTCCAACCAGACATGCTTCATCTACTCATTTGCTGAATGCAGAGTTCAACAGAGTTCAAGTGAAGGTCAAGCAAATCATAGAGAAAGCAGACTATTACAAACATCTCCGATGGGCGGTCGAATGTTTGTGGGCAAGGAATAATTAACTACATCATCTCCACCTATGGGGATTTTCCAGTGCATGTGTTGTGCATCTCGGAGTGGTGAGCACAATCAGTGTGGAGTTGGGGGGAGGCCATTGTTTGTGTGTGAGACTTGGCCATTGTGAGCTTGAGGGAGGCCATTGCCTAGTCCTGTGGGTGTCCTTGGACATGCGCCTGCATTATGAATGAATGTCTGTATTCTTTTTTGTATCATTGCTATGGTTACGCCACCAATATAATCTATGCCCTGAAATATGTGCCAAGAAGGGGAGGAGAAACCATGTAAAGATGGTCGTAGACAGACTAGAAGTAAGATTAGAAACAATAGCGGCAGAATACCAAAAGATGTGGATCATATACATAAAGAGGAGTGACTATGTATGTTGTGTCAGACTGAAACTGTATATAAAGCGATCTCTGAGTCTGGGACTGGCAGTTGCTCCATGAACCAGCTCGGCTTGTTACTTTGTAATAGTCTATATTGAATTCACAAGCTCCGGTGTCTAAGAGGTATTTTTAAGAAGGATTTCCACGACACACCCCTCAACTAGTATTCTACAAGAGCACAGACACACCGGTCTATACATTGCAGATGAGCTGAAGGCAGTCATCAATGACCTTGGACCACAGAAGGTATTTGCACTGGTGACAGACAATGCTGTGAACATGAAGACTGCTCGGTCTATAGTGGGGGAGTCCTACCCTCACACCTATTGGCTGTGCTGCTCATGCATTGAATCTGCTCAAGGACATCATGGCACTGAAATGGATACACTCTACAAGAGAGCCAAGGAAATGGTTAGGTATGTAAAGGTTCATCAAGTTATAGCAACAATCTACCTCACCAAGCAAAGTGAGAAGAATTAGAGCACCACATTGAAGCTGCCCAGCAACACCCGTTGGGGTGGTGTTGTCATGTTTGACAGTCTCCTGGAGGGGAAGGAGTCTCTCCAAGAAATGGCCATATCACAGTCTGCCGATATGGACAGCCCCATCAAGAAGATCCTCCTGGATGATGTATTTTGGGAGAGAGTGGTAAGCAGCCTGAAACTCTTGAAACCTATAGCAGTAGCCATTTCACAGATTGAGGTAGACAATGCAATCCTGTCTGATGTTCAGACGCTGCTTGCGTACTGCCCTGCCCACTTCACTGTTGCTCCAACATGAAGACTTCTGCCTGAAGCCCATACATGTTGCAGCGTACATGTTGGATCCCAAGTATGCGGACAAGAGCATCCTGTCTGGTGCAGAGATCAACAAGGCCTATGGTCTGTCGCAGCCGGCCGCGACCGGGAGGTCCGTGGGGCGACGCACAATTGGCATAGCGTCGTCCGGGGTAGGGAGGGTTTGGCCGGTAGGGATATCCTTGTCTCATCGCGCTCCAGCGACTCCTGTGGCGGGCCGGGCGCAGTGCGCGCCAACCAAGGGGGCCAGGTACACGGTGTTTCCTCCGACACATTGGTGCGGCTGGCTTCCGGGTTGGAGGCGCGCTGTGTTAAGAAGCAGTACGGCTGGTTGGGTTGTGCTTCGGAGGACGCATGGCTTTCGACCTTCGTCTCTCCCGAGCCCGTACGGGAGTTGTAGCGATGAGACAAGGTAGTAATTACTAGCGATTGGATACCACGAAAATTGGGGAGAAAATGGGATAAAATTTATTAAAAAAAAAAAAAAAAAAAAAAACAAGGCCTATGGTGTCATCACTACCGTGTCTCGCCACCTTGGCCTGGATGAGGGCAAGGTTCTTGGTGGCCATCGGGGCAAATTTGAGGCTTTTTGAACCTGACAAAGCAAATCAATGAGCCATCCTCAACAAGGTTGGAAAGTGACAGTGAAGATGAGGCCTCAGAGTCTGATGTTCAAGAGGTGGACATTAAGCAGGTCCAGGGAGAAGACATGGCAGCCTGAGAAGACAACCAAAGCTTTAGTTTCTAGACTTTCATTTTACAGATTTAATCATTTGCAATTATGCCTATTTATGATAAGGTAAAAGGTTTATGTTTCTGTCTCCATATGATATGGTAACTATATCCAATGCAAAAAACATCTACATTTAAATGATATTCATTTGCATATATTTCTGTAAATTCCAATATATTCCCGTAAATTCCAATATATTCCTGTCAATTCCCATATATTCCTGTCAATTCCCGTTAATTCACATATTTCCCGTTAATTCCCACGGAAAGTTTCCACCTCTGAATATTCCCCAAAATGTGCAACCCTAGTAGAGACTCAGAGCTACAAAATGGTATATCATACACTGCATTTGAGGAACAATGGGAAAGTAATTCTGCTTTGAAAGTTGAATAACTTGTTAACTCACTTTTGATAAAACAGCCTTTGAATGTTTTGGTATCTAGTGAAGAGCACTTCTTTGTCTACACCCATTCAGCATTGTTCCCAACCTCTTAAGCTTTAGCCCCACCCATCTCGTTTTGCTCTCAGAGCGCACACTTGACTGATGATTTATTTACCTCTGGATAACATGAAAATAGTCTAACCAGCTCTGCTGGCAACAATTTCATTACGCTTTTTTGCATACGTTTAATGACCCCGGCCATATTCAACGGGTGCTGTACACACGCCACGTAACGCTAGCTAACGAATCAGCCAGCTAACTTTAGCTAGTTAAACAACAAGGAACAAAGTGCCAACAATGCCACAGTGCTGGGAGCTAACCAACCAGGTCCAATGTTATCTAGCTAACATTAGGCTCTAACTAGAAAAGCAAACGGCTCTGGGAAACAAATAATAACGTTAGCTAGGGAGCCAGCCAGCTAACGTCAGCTAGGGAGCCAGCCAGCTAACGTCAGCTAGGGAGCCAGCCAGCTAACGTCAGCTAGGGAGCCAGCCAGCTAACGTCAGCTAGGGACCCAGCCAGCTAACGTCAGCTAGGGAGCCAGCCAGCTAACGTCAGCTAGGGAGCCAGCCAGCTAACGTCAGCTAGGGAGCCAGCCAGCTAACGTCAGCTAGGGAGCCAGCCAGCTAACGTCAGCTAGGGAGCCAGCCAGCCCAGCTAACGTCAGCTAGGGAGCCAGCCAGCTAACGTCAGCTAGGGAGCCAGCCAGCTAACGTCAGCTAGGGAGCCAGCCAGCTAACGTCAGCTAGGGAGCCAGCCAGCTAACGTCAGCTAGGGAGCCAGCCAGCTAACGTCAGCTAGGGAGCCAGCCAGCTAACGTCAGCTAGGGAGCCAGCCAGCTAACGTCAGCTAGGGAGCCAGCCAGCTAACGTCAGCTAGGGAGCCAGCCAGCTAACGTCAGCTAGGGAGCCAGCCAGCTAACGTCAGCTAGGGAGCCAGCCAGCTAACGTCAGCTAGGGAGCCAGCCAGCTAACGTCAGCTAGGGAGCCAGCCAGCTAACGTCAGCTAGGGAGCCAGCCAGCTAACGTCAGCTAGGGAGCCAGCCAGCTAACGTCAGCTAGGGAGCCAGCCAGCTAACGTCAGCTAGGGAGCCAGCCAGCTAACGTCAGCTAGGGAGCCAGCCAGCTAACGTCAGCTAGGGAGCCAGCCAGCTAACGTCAACTAGGGAGCCAGCCAGCTAACGTCAGCTAGCTAACAGTACACTTTAGCTTAAAATGAAACCACTTCCTGTCAAAATTAGAAACGTGTAATATCTGAAAATGTAGCTAGCTAACGCTATACTTTTTATTTACCTTTATTTAACTAGGCAAGTCAGTTAAGAACAAATTCTTATTTACAATGACGGCCTAGGAACAGTTGGTTAACTGCCTTGTTCAGGGGCAGAATGACAGATTTTTACCTTGTCAGCTCGGGGAACTTACCTGTATACATCATCATGCATGATGGATGCATCTCCCTGTCAGGAATGCCATACCACTGTTGCCCTTAGTTTAAAGATGTAATCCAGAGACAGGTGTGTTATCTCTTTAGCTATCATACTCTAATTCCATTGATTTCAAAACTTGATCCTCCAAAAAGTGGAGAGCAACACTTTTGCAGCTCCGCTACACAATATATTTTTTTTAAAGTCGCGTTTGACAGGATTACCAACACAGACTGACGAGCTCAAATAGACAGCAGCCTTCTACATGGCAGACCAATCCGAACTCCTCTCTCGGCATGTCCAGCCCACTCATTATCTCAGCCAATCATGGCTAGTGGGAAGGTTACCCGCTTTTT
The DNA here is from genome assembly GCF_016432855.1 of Salvelinus namaycush. NCBI lineage: Eukaryota > Metazoa > Chordata > Actinopteri > Salmoniformes > Salmonidae > Salvelinus > Salvelinus namaycush. Next base: position 42,137,421 of record NC_052331.1, on the reverse strand, counting down.
CTGTGGCTTAACCAACAAGGTTCATAATTTAACAAATGTGTACATAGGCATTCAAGTTTGTTATTAAGGCACATGAAAGTTCACATGTTCCAGAAGGCATTTCTGCCAAAGAAAACACATTTTCACCCAAAAAATATGTTTTACGTTCAAAAGGCTCTCCTGTGAAGTTGTGACTTGCGAGATACCCGATTCAGGAAACTAGGCGTCACATATATCACTAATCTTCTGGTTAGCAACAGAGGTGTATTGGCTGTTCAGATGTGTAAGGAGGGGCTCAGCATAGCAGAAAGGGTTAAATACCAGTGCTTGTGTGAATATGTTCTTTGTCTGAGCAGCTGTATGATCCAATAGGTGATTTAACTTGGTTTAAGCTTAATTAATCGTCCGTGAAATTTAGAACCAAACACTTTATTTTGCACTTAAATAGGCACTTTTTTTTACCTCATTCAGAATGGGAAACCGTGTTTGTTTTTATTAATTTGAACATGTGCTCTTTATAACAATTTTCAAATTAGGTGAAATCAAACCTTTTATTTTACCAAGTTTACACCTCTCAAAAGGCACCGAATTGTTGGAACAACCCAAAACATATTTGAAAGAGAGGGAGAGAAAAGATTATCAGGGCATAAAACGTACTTTTTGGTCCAGCTATTACAGACTACAAAGGGAAGCACAGTCACGAGCTGCCCAGTGACACGAACCTACCAGACGAACTAAATTACTTCTATGCTCACTTTGAGGCAAGTAACACTGAAACATGCATGAGAGCATCAGCTGTTCCGGACGACTGTTCCTCACGCTCTCCCTAGCCGATGTGAGTAAGACCTTTAGACAGGTCAACATTCACAAGGCCGCAGGGCCAGACGGATTACCAGGACATGTACTGTGAGCATTCGCTGACCAACTGGCAAGTGACTTCACTGACATTTTCAACCTGTCCCTGACTGAGTCTGTAATACCGACATGTTTCAAGCAGACCACCATAGTCCCTGTGCCCAAGAACACTAACGTAACCTGCCTAAATGACTACTGACCCGTAGCACTCGCATCTGTAGCCATGAAGTGCTTTGAAAGGCTGGTCATGGCTCACAACACCATTATCCCAGAAACCCTAGACCCACTCAAATGTACATACCGCCCAAACAGAGCCAATGATGCCCTTTCCCACCTGGACAAAAGGAACACCTACACTACCGTTCAAAAGTTTGGGGTCACTTAGAAATGTCCTCGTTTTCCATGAGAACATACATGAAATTAATTGCAAAATGAATAGGAAATATAGTCAAGACGTTGACAAATTTATAAATAATGATTAATTGAAATAATAAAATTGTCCTTCAAACTTTGCTTTCGTCAAAGAAACATCCATTTGCAGCAATTACAGCCTTGCAGACCTTTGGCATTCTAGTTGTCAATTTGTTGAGGTAATCTGAAGAGATTTCACCCCGTGCTTCCTGAAGCACCTCGCACAAGTTGGATTGGCTTGATGGGCACTTCTTACATACCATACGGTCAAGCTGCTCCCACAACAGCTTAAAGGGGTTGAGATCTGGTGACTGTGCTTGCCACTCCATTATAGACAGCTGACTGCTTCTTCCCTAAATAGTTCTTACATAGTTTGGAGCTGTGCTCAAAATAAGCGCCGTCCATAGGGCATGGCATTGAAAAATGGAGTGATGGATCTTGAAGAAGGAAGGCTCTTTATCCTGTACAAATCTCTCACTTTACCACCAAAGCATCCCCAGACCATCACATTGCCACCACCATGCTTGATAGATGGCGTCAGCACTCCTCCAGCATCTTTTCATTTTTTCTGTCTCACGAATGTTCTTTCTTGTGATCCGAACAAATCAAACTTAGATTAGTCTGTCCATAACACTTTTTTTCCCCCAGTCTTCCTCTGTGTTCTTTTGCCCATCTTAATTTTTTTTTTTTTATTGGCCAGTGGAGATATGGCTTTTTTCTTCCAACTCTGCCTAGAAGGCCAGCATCCCGGAGTTGCCTCTTCACTGTTGACGTTGAGACTGGTGTTTTTCAGGTAATATTTAATGAAGCTGCCAGTTGAGGACTTGTGAGGCATCTGTTTCTCAAAATAGATACTAATGTACTTGTCCTCTTGCTCAGTTGTGCACCGGGGCCTCCCATTCCTCTTTCTATTCTGGTTAGAGACAGTTTGCGCTGTTCTGTGAAGGGTGTAGTACACAGCGTTGTACGAGATCTTCAGTTTCTTGGCAATGTCTTACATGGAATAGCCTTCATTTCTCAGAACAAGAATAGACTGACGGGTTTCAGAAGAAAGTTCTTTGTTTCTGGCCATTTCGAACCTGTAATTGAACCCACAAATGCTGATGCTCCAGATTCTCAACTAGTCTAAAGAAGGCCAGTTGTATTGCTTCTTTAAATCAGAACATCAGTTTTAAGATGTGCTAACATAATTGCAAAAGGGTTTTCTAATGATTAATTAGCCTTTTAAAATGATAAACTTGGATTAGCTAACACAACGTGCCATTGGAACACAGGAGTGATGGTTGCTGATAATGGGCCTCTGTTCGCCTATGTACATATTTCATTAAAAACCAGCCGTTTCCAGCTACAATAGTCATTTACAACATTAACAAATGTCTACACTATATTTCTGATCAATTTGATGTTATTTTGATGGACACATTTATTTTGGTTTTCTTTCAAAAACAAGGACATTTCTAAGTGACCCCAAACTTTTGAACGGTAGTGTATGTGAGAATGCTATTCATCAACTACAGCTCAGAATTCAACACCATAGTGCCCTTGAAGCTCATCACTAAGCTAAGGACCCTGGAACTAAACACCTCCCTCTGCAACTGGATCCTGGACTTCCTGATGGGCCGCCCCCAGGTGGTAAGGGTAGGTAACAACACATCCGCCACGCTGATCCTCAACACGGGGGCCCCTCAGGGGTGCGTGTTCAGTCCCCTCCTGTGTTCACTCATGACTGCATTGCCAGGCACAACTCCAACACCATCATTAAGTTTGCTGATGACACCAGTGGTAGGCCTGATCACCGACAACAACGAGACAGCCTATAGGGAGGAGGTCAGACCTGGCCGTGTGATGCCATGACAACAACCTCTTCCTCAATGTGATCAAGACAAAGCAGATGATTGTGGACTACAGGAAAAGGAGGACCGAGCATGCCCCCATTCTCATCGATGGGGCTGTAGTGGAACATGTTGAGAGCTTCAAGTTCCTTGGTGTCCACATCACCAACAAACTATCATGGTCTAAACACACTAAGACAGTTGTGAAGAGGGCATGACAAAACCTATTTCCCCTTAGGAGACTGAAAAGATTTGGCATGGGTACTCAGATTCTCAAAAGGTTCTACAGCTGCACCATCGAGAGCATCCTGACTGGTTGCATCACTGTCTGGTATGGCAACTGCTCGGCCTCCGACCGCAAGGTACTACATAGGGTAGTGCAAACGGCCAAGTACATCACTGAGGCCAAGCTTCCTGCCATCCAGGACCTCTATATCAGGCAGTGTCAAAGGAAGGACCTAAAAATTGTCAAAGACTTCAGCCACCCTAGTCATAGACTGTTCTCTTTGCTACAGCAAGGCAAGCTGTACCGAAGCGCCAAGTCAAGGTCCAAAAGGCTTCTTAACAGCTTCTACCCCCAAGCCATAAGACTCCTGAACAGCTAATCAAAGGGCTACCCAGACCCCTCCTTTACGCTGCTGCTACTCTCCATTTATAACCTATGCATAGTCACTTTAACTCTACCTACATGTACATAATACCTCAATTACCTCGACTAACCGGTGCCCCCACACATTGACTCTGTACCGGCACCCCCTGTAAAACGCCTCGCTTATTATTTTACTGCTGCTATTTATTTGTTACTTTTATTTTCTACTTATCTATTTTTTACCTAAGACCTCATTTTATATTTTTCTTAACTTCTTAAAGCATTGTTGCTTAAACTTCTTGGGGATAGGGGGCAGAGTTTTCACATATGGAAAAATAGCGTGCACAATTTCAACTTCGTTCTACTCATCCCCAGAATATAAGATATGCATATTATTAGTATATTTGGATAGAAAACACTCTGAAGTTTCTAAAACTGTTGGAATCATATCTGTAAGTATAACAGAACTTATATAGCAGTCAAAACCCTGAGGACCAACTTTTTTTTTTTTAAGTCACTGTGTTCAATGGATTATCATGGGCAAACCAGAATTCTAATCACTACCCACGCAGTTTCTACTGCTTCCACTGGATGTCGCCATTGTATGGAAAATGGTTAAGATTTTTCATTAGAGAACTGAGAAAGATATTGACCCGGAAGTGGAGTGACGTCTTGTATTTATGTTTGAGAGTTGAGCAAGACTTGAAAAGTACCGTGAGTTTGTTGATATCCTGTATTGAAAACAGATTGACCCGTCTTCAATTTGATCGATTATTAACGTTTACAAATACCTACAGTTGTATTACAAAAGTACTTTGAAATGTTTTGGCAAAGTTTAGAGGTAATTTTTTTAGATATTTTGTCGTGACTGTGCAAATTGGACGATGCTTTTTCTGGTACAACGGCGCCAAATAAATGGACAATTTGGATATATATGGACGGAATTAATCGAACAAAAGGACCATTTGTGATGTTTATGGGACATATTGGAGTGCCAACAAAAGAATCTCGTCAAAGGTAATGCATGTTTTATATTTTATATTAGCGTTTTGAGTAGCGCATGCATGGTTGAAATAGGCTACACTCTCTTGTTTACATTGGGCTATCATCAGATAATAGCATCTTATGCTTTCGCCGAAAAGCCTTTTTGAAATCTGACATGTTGGCTGGATTCACAACGAGTGTAGCTTTAATTTGGTATCTTATATGTGTGATTTAATCAAGTTTAATTTTATATAATTTTTTTGAATCTGGCGCTCTACATTTTAACATGGCTGTTGGGACGCAAGCGTCCCACCTATCCCAGAGAGGTTAATTAAGGGCTTGTAAGTAAGCATTTCACTGTAAGGTCTATTCGGCCCATTTGACAAATAAAAGTTTTTACCAGCCAAAATATTTTTTCCCGCTAAATTGACACCAACTAAATTTACACCAACAAAACGGATGAGCATGCTTTGTAATGTTTCTAAAAGATAAATGTAATACTAGTAAGAAGCTATGTGGTATATTGTTTCATTTCATTCTTTTGTGACCTTAATCTTTTAACCAAAATATCACAGATGAGACAACAAAAATTCACCTGCCCCTTTAAGGGCGGGAGGTTACCGTGGTAGCATGACTGGTGTTATGTGTTGAGTCTCTAGATTTGTCTTCTCTCACTAGCAGTTCAAACATAGAAAAACAACCTTATGAACAAAACAATGTAAATAGCCAAGAAACACAAGGACAAAGTCTCAAGTAAATTAGACCAACTTTTATAGTTTTATGCCTGTGAGCAGCATTTCTGAACATATATATTTCACTCAGCTAATCAAATGCTCACATTATAGCCACAGTGTTGAAGCGCGAGGTGGAATAGGCTATATAGGATTCGTAGTCCTTTGGCTACAAGTGGAATAGGCTATATAGGATTCGTAGTCCTTTGGCTACAAGTGGAATAGGCTATATAGGATTCGTAGTCCTTTGGCTACAAGTGGAATAGGCTATATAGGATTCGTAGTCCTTTGGCTACAAGTGGAATAGGCTATATAGGATTCGTAGTCCTTTGGCTACAAGTGGAATAGGCTATATAGGATTCGTAGTCCTTTGGCTACAAGTGGAATAGGCTATATAGGATTCGTAGTCCTTTGGCTACAAGTGGAATAGGCTATATAGGATTCGTAGTCCTTTGGCTACAAAACAGCCGCATTTATTTTACTATAAATGTGATCCTACTTTTTACTCACAAATGCGACTGAAATGCTCACACTGTGGAGCCCTGACCACCCACCAACATGGCTGGTGAAATAGACATCTTACCTGCCAAAGCCAAAATCAACCTGCATTTGGCAGGTGTTCATTTTAGGCCCTGAAGATTATTTAAGAAAAGTTGCCCATAGTGCACTATTTTCCTAATATACTCCAATGGTCCTATGTATTGTTAGATCTCTAATATAGCTTACTCCAGTAATTGATCATAGTTTCTAAAAGGGATAAAGTCCAACTGGGGGTCTCACCTGGCAAAGTAGTCCCACTTGTCCACATCGATGCCGTTCCTTTTGTTGGCCACAATCTCATAGAGGAAGGACTTCTTCTTTGATCGGCCCTCATATGGCCACTGTGGAGGGAAAAGAACAGACTCAGACAAGACAAATCCTTTGAGATCCGAGCATGAAACTCCAAATTAGTTTCAATTCAACCCGTAGACAATTAACTGCTAGAAAGCATAAATAAATCATATTCATGAAGTAATATTGATTGATGTTTGTTGACTGATTAATGTTGATTGATGATCGTAACGTTTACCGCCCTAGCGGTGAAGGTTTCAGTGAGGAGGCAACAAGGGTCAGAATGGCTGCCGGATTTCAGGTGTTGAGGTTTCATATGATTTGATTTATTCTGTTTACCCCCAATTTAGATTTTCTGTTATCGTCATGTTTGGGCTTCTTCACCGAAACTTCCACCACTAGGGCGGTCTCCGTTACCATTGGTGTCAGAAGTGGGAAACGAACCCACGCCTCCATGATTCTTAAATTGGTTGATTGACTAACAGGCTCACTGGCTGGCTGACTTACATCCTCAGGGTCAGGGTCAGTGTTCTGTGGTCCAGCAATCAGCTCCTTGATGAAGTCCAGGTCTTCAGGAAGGACCAGGCCATACTTCTGCATCACCGGCCTCAAGGCGTTCTTAAACACCAGGTGGTCAAACATTTCCCGGGACGCATCCTCGTGCTGCAACACACACAAGGTGAGCGTACGCACAAATACAGGTGACCTGCACATTTTTGAGCACACACAGGAAGAGAGACACAAACAACAACACAGACATGTAGACACTGCAAAAAAGAAGGAAAAGAGACAGGATGAGGAAAGAAAGGTCTTGCCTTCCAGTTCGATGCTGGACGCACTTTAGGGATGAACATCCCATCAAACATATGGGAGAAAGGACCATGACCTGGAGAGAGAGATATTCATGAGAAAGTAAGATTGAAGAAAAGTGTGTATATATGTGTGGTGTGTGTGTGTGTGTGTGTGTGTGTGTGACTCACCCAGGTCGTGACAGAGACCAGCGATCTGGACACACAATATGTCTCTACAGGAGATGTCGAGCTCTGGTTGTCTCTCCTTCAACTCCTGGACCAGCGAACCTGCCAGGTAGCCCACCCTGAAACACACAACCACAACAACCATTTTACAACTCATGAAACCAGCGAGGTAACCACTGGGAACTGGGAGCTAAAGGAAGGGGCTGAAAAGGAACCTGTTTCTGTTGTGCCTTATCAAATCAATGACAAGCCGAATTTCCCTCTTGAGGTTGAAGATGTGCTGCTGCGCCTTCTTCACCACGCTGTCTGTGTGGGTGGACCATTTCAGTTTGTCTGTGATGTGTACGCCGAGGAACTTAAAACTTTCCACCTTCTACACTACTGTCCCGTCGATGTGGATAGGGGGGTGCTCCCTCTGCTGTTTCCTGAAGTCAACGATCATCTCCTTTGTTTTGCTGACGTTGAGTGTGAGGTTATTTTCCTGACACCACACACACACACTTTGAATGCAGGGTAGGGCATCTAAAACCACAGACTAAATCCCAATTTGCGCATGTACACTCCGCATCGTGGATTTAAAAAGGTGTACACACCCTATATAGGTCAAGCCCACACACCTTTAAACTATGAAGTGCTCAGGCACCCACACTTGTACTCGATGCTAGTGCACACACTCCTACATACCCTATGGAGTGTTCGAAGCGGTTGTGGGAGGCCCCAGGGAAGACAAAGTATGCTCCTCCCAGCTGCTTGATGTGTCGGAGCCTCTGGAACTGAGGGGTGTCGATGATACGGACCAGCAGAGGATGCATCTCTACATGGCCATGGATGGGGTCATTAAACACCTACAGGAGACAATAATACATCTTATTGCTGATAACACTCTTCCTCTAGTTTTCCCTCTCTGGAATGGAAAAGGTGCATCTCTAGTTATGTGGCCGTGGGTAGAGTAGGGTCATTACACACATTACATTATAAAACAGGGAATAGATGAATAGTAGAGGTGCATCTCTAGTTATGTGGCCGTGGGTAGAGTAGGGTCATTACACACATTACATTATAAAACAGGGAATAGATGAATAGAAAAGGTGCATCTCTAGTTATGTGGCCGTGGGTAGAGTAGGGTCATTACACACATTACATTATAAAACAGGGAATAGATGAATAGTAAAGGTGCATCTCTAGTTATGTGGCCGTGGGTAGAGTAGGGTCATTACACACATTACATTATAAAACAGGGAATAGATGAATAGAAAAGGTGCATCTCTAGTTATGTGGCCGTGGGTAGAGTAGGGTCATTACACACATTACATTATAAAACAGGGAATAGATGAATAGTAAAGGTGCATCTCTAGTTATGTGGCCGTGGGTAGAGTAGGGTCATTACACACATTACATTATAAAACAGGGAATAGATGAATAGTAAAGGTGCATCTCTAGTTATGTGGCCGTGGGTAGAGTAGGGTCATTACACACATTACATTATAAAACAGGGAATAGATGAATAGTAGAGGTGCATCTCTAGTTATGTGGCCGTGGGTAGAGTAGGGTCATTACACACATTACATTATAAAACAGGGAATAGATGAATAGTAAAGGTGCATCTCTAGTTATGTGGCCGTGGGTAGAGTAGGGTCATTACACACATTACATTATAAAACAGGGAATAGATGAATAGTAGAGGTGCATCTCTAGTTATGTGGCCGTGGGTAGAGTAGGGTCATTACACACATTACATTATAAAACAGGGAATAGATGAATAGTAGAGGTGCATCTCTAGTTATGTGGCCGTGGGTAGAGTAGGGTCATTACACACATTACATTATAAAACAGGGAATAGATGAATAGAAAAGGTGCATCTCTAGTTATGTGGCCGTGGGTAGAGTAGGGTCATTACACACATTACATTATAAAACAGGGAATAGATGAATAGTAAAGGTGCATCTCTAGTTATGTGGCCGTGGGTAGAGTAGGGTCATTACACACATTACATTATAAAACAGGGAATAGATGAATAGTAAAGGTGCATCTCTAGTTATGTGGCCGTGGGTAGAGTAGGGTCATTACACACATTACATTATAAAACAGGGAATAGATGAATAGTAGAGGTGCATCTCTAGTTATGTGGCCGTGGGTAGAGTAGGGTCATTACACACATTACATTATAAAACAGGGAATAGATGAATAGTAGAGGTGCATCTCTAGTTATGTGGCCGTGGGTAGAGTAGGGTCATTACACACATTACATTATAAAACAGGGAATAGATGAATAGTAGAGGTGCATCTCTAGTTATGTGGCCGTGGGTAGAGTAGGGCCATTACACACATTACATTATAAAACAGGGAAAAGATGAATAGTAAAGGTGCATCTCTAGTTATGTGGCCGTGGGTAGAGTAGGGTCATTACACACATTACATTATAAAACAGGGAATAGATGAATAGTAGAGGTGCATCTCTAGTTATGTGGCCGTGGGTAGAGTAGGGTCATTACACACATTACATTATAAAACAGGGAATAGATGAATAGTAGAGGTGCATCTCTAGTTATGTGGCCGTGGGTAGAGTAGGGTCATTACACACATTACATTATAAAACAGGGAATAGATGAATAGTAGAGGTGCATCTCTAGTTATGTGGCCGTGGGTAGAGTAGGGTCATTACACACATTACATTATAAAACAGGGAATAGATGAATAGTAAAGGTGCATCTCTAGTTATGTGGCCGTGGGTAGAGTAGGGTCATTACACACATTACATTATAAAACAGGGAATAGATGAATAGTAGAGGTGCATCTCTAGTTATGTGGCCGTGGGTAGAGTAGGGTCATTACACACATTACATTATAAAACAGGGAATAGATGAATAGTAGAGGTGCATCTCTAGTTATGTGGCCGTGGGTAGAGTAGGGTCATTACACACATTACATTATAAAACAGGGAATAGATGAATCATCTCTAGTTATGTGGCCGTGGGTAGAGTAGGGTCATTACACACATTACATTATAAAACAGGGAATAGATGAATAGTAGAGGTGCATCTCTAGTTATGTGGCCGTGGGTAGAGTAGGGTCATTACACACATTACATTATAAAACAGGGAATAGATGAATAGTAGAGGTGCATCTCTAGTTATGTGGCCGTGGGTAGAGTAGGGTCATTACACACATTACATTATAAAACAGGGAATAGATGAATAGTAAAGGTGCATCTCTAGTTATGTGGCCGTGGGTAGAGTAGGGTCATTACACACATTACATTATAAAACAGGGAATAGATGAATAGTAGAGGTGCATCTCTAGTTATGTGGCCGTGGGTAGAGTAGGGTCATTACACACATTACATTATAAAACAGGGAATAGATGAATAGTAGAGGTGCATCTCTAGTTATGTGGCCGTGGGTAGAGTAGGGTCATTACACACATTACATTATAAAACAGGGAATAGATGAATAGTAGAGGTGCATCTCTAGTTATGTGGCCGTGGGTAGAGTAGGGTCATTACACACATTACATTATAAAACAGGGAATAGATGAATAGTAAAGGTGCATCTCTAGTTATGTGGCCGTGGGTAGAGTAGGGTCATTACACACATTACATTATAAAACAGGGAATAGATGAATAGTAGAGGTGCATCTCTAGTTATGTGGCCGTGGGTAGAGTAGGGTCATTACACACATTACATTATAAAACAGGGAATAGATGAATAGTAAAGGTGCATCTCTAGTTATGTGGCCGTGGGTAGAGTAGGGTCATTACACACATTACATTATAAAACAGGGAATAGATGAATAGTAGAGGTGCATCTCTAGTTATGTGGCCGTGGGTAGAGTAGGGTCATTACACACATTACATTATAAAACAGGGAATAGATGAATCATCTCTAGTTATGTGGCCGTGGGTAGAGTAGGGTCATTACACACATTACATTATAAAACAGGGAATAGATGAATAGTAGAGGTGCATCTCTAGTTATGTGGCCGTGGGTAGAGTAGGGTCATTACACACATTACATTATAAAACAGGGAATAGATGAATAGTAGAGGTGCATCTCTAGTTATGTGGCCGTGGGTAGAGTAGGGTCATTACACACATTACATTATAAAACAGGGAATAGATGAATAGTAGAGGTGCATCTCTAGTTATGTGGCCGTGGGTAGAGTAGGGTCATTACACACATTACATTATAAAACAGGGAATAGATGAATAGTAAAGGTGCATCTCTAGTTATGTGGCCGTGGGTAGAGTAGGGTCATTAAACACATTACATTATAAAACAGGGAATAGATGAATAGTAGAGGTGCATATCTAGTTATGTGGCCGTGGGTAGAGTAGGGTCATTACACACATTACATTATAAAACAGGGAATAGATGCTGGAATAGAAAAACAGCTCAGGGGGTTTTACTTCTTTCACAATAATAAATCAATTCAATCAAAATGAAGTACAATGTGGTTGAGGTGATTTTCTCTCCCATTGTTCTCCATCTCTCCCTGTCCGTCAGTCTCTCTCTGTGGGCTCAAAGTCAATGTTTCCCCTTTTGCTAAATCATTTTGGGGAAGGTCAAACGTTTTCAGTGTAAACTTAAACGACTAAAACCAGATATAAAGTATGTAGAAAAGACAGTGGAGCCATATTGTTTTTTAATAAGATCATATTTAAGAACCAACAATCACCAAAATAAAAACTAGACAAATCAGGGAGAATCTGAAATGTCATGGCATGGGGCCTCCATTGATTTTTTAATAATGTTTGAGTCACTCAGATAGCATAAGAACAAGGCATAATGTTAACTCTGCCCCATGGTAAAATGTGTAGAATTGCAGGATATTAACTGTGAAACTGCAACTTTTCTCTCAGCCCAATGACAAATATGTAGAATAGCAGGAAACTAGCTTTAAACTTTAAAATGGTATTTCTGCCCCATTAGTAAAATGTGTAGAAATTCAGAAAATTCAGATTAAAAGAGCAACACTTGGTCTCTGCAGCCAAGAGTGCCTCTAAAACCTCTATTGCGCTACCTTGGTCTCTGCTACAATCTGCATCAGCTTCCTCAGGCGTAGCAGAATCTGCTGCCGTGTGCCAAGAGGCCTGAGGAGAGAGAGAGTCAGTTCATAACCATGACACCAAAATCAGAACATCACAAATTGACTAAGAGAAATCTGTCACAACAAATAAACCAAAATTACAAGGTGCACATTAGATTGACATACCACTGAAGATTGGTATACCGAAATCACCACACCCAGTACCGAAACCACATCACACATACCCTATGCCTATATTCTCCAGACGTGTCTCTGTAAGGTCTCGTAACCCCACTTCTGTTATCTGTTGCTCTGTGTGGGGAAAAACCAAACATAAAGGACAGATCATTATTCCTGTGTGTATGTGCAAGTCTACCAACTTTCCTCTTCAATAGATATAATCAGTTATTTGGCTGGATCCACCTTGATGCTGGGCACTAACAGATAGCATAGAGAAAGTAAGGAGGGTAAGACTGTGATGGGGGATGGATGGGTGGTTACTTAGCCCAATAATGGATTAAAGGAGCCTAATGGTACTCCTTATGGTCGGGTGGGAAATTTACTTGTTGGTCTACCAACCGTAGTGGCTGGTTGATGCCCAAATTTTACCAGACACATTTTTTGGGGGAAAATTCATAAAGAAATCACAGAAAATGCATGCACATATTTTGTAATGTTAAAACACTTATTGAATGGTTTTGAAATTGATTGAAAGTGATTTCAAAGAAAAGAGCGCGGCAGATAGACAGTAGTGGATATCAGAGTGCCAGCGGGTCTCCATATGTCTCTATAGTTTGAACCTATGCTGTACCCCACCCCATTTTCACCACCGCAATGTTGAAAATCTGATCTGACAGATCTGACACACACATACACTGTGTGCACTGTGTGACCACCTGCCAATGTGGATGGAAACATGAGACATTCTACCTGTCAATGTGGATGGAAATATGAGACATTCTACCTGTCAATGTGGATGGAAATATGAGACATTCTACCTGTCAATGTGGATGGAAATATGAGACATTCTACCTGCCAAAATGTACTAACATTTAGCTGGTGGCTGGTGTTCATTTCCCACTCTGCTTATAGTCCAAGGACCGTACATGTTCTGTTTAAAGGTCGAATTGGCTCTGGAATCCAAAACAGCCAAATACTCCATCTAAACATAAATCGATTCTCAATTGCAGTACGGTTCTAGAAACATAAATCCCGATACTTTCATATCACATCAAAATAATTTCTCAACTGAAAAATACACACTTACTGTTTTAACACAGTTGCAGCAGGCAGTATTTTTCAGTGACAACACGTTTGTGGTTTCTGTCTTCCGGTTACACACAGGTGTTTCGAGACACAGCTAGCTAATTAGCACAGGTAGACTATTCTGTTGTAGTCTGATGGTGAAAATGGTGGAAGAGAACGCCGAGTTCGAATCAAGCATTACGTCGAGCAAAGTTGATGAAGATTAATGTTCTGAATGGACAACAGTAGTGTCGAAAACCGGAACAAAAAATAAATTGGCAAAAATTGGAGTGAAGGATACGTCTATGAATGGTAATGAATCGCTTCTTGTTGGGATGCGTTTGTTGAGTAAGGATGCAGTAGGGTTAGTAAGGATACAGAGTAAGGATACAGAGTAAGGATACAGAGTAAGGATACAGAGTAAGGATACAGAGTAAGGATACAGAGTAAGGATGCAGTAGGGTTAGTAAGGATACAGAGTAAGGACGCAGTAGGGTTAGTAAGGATACAGAGTAAGGATACAGAGTAAGGATACAGAGTAAGGACGCAGTAGGGTTAGTAAGGATACAGAGTAAGGATGTGTTGAGTAAGGATGCATACAGTATTTGGGGAGCCCACTTGAGGTGTTGAAAATGGTGAAGTGGGTGCTGGGAAAAGACTGTCAGAGTGACCAGGAGCGGTCTTATTTTGATTCATTGCAGTGGGCCTTAATAAAAGAATCCGGACAACAAAAGGTTTGTGCTTTGAACTTTGGAGTAGAGAGCCAGTCAAAGGAGTCATCTCAGTCATCTTCTACATTTAGAAGATCGAGGGTTCGGGACCTGCTCCCTTCCTGTTTCATTACATTTAGAAGATCGAGGGTTCGGGACCTGCTCCCTTCCTGTTTCATTACATTTAGAAGATCGAGGGTTCGGGACCTGCTCCCTTCCTGTTTCATTACATTTAGAAGATCGAGGGTTCGGGACCTGCTCCCTGCCTGGTTCATTACATTTAGAAGGTCGAGGGTTCGGGACCTGCTCCCTGCCTGGTTCATTACATTTAGAAGGTCGAGGGTTCGGGACCTGCTCCCTGCCTGGTTCATTACATTTAGAAGGTCGAGGGTTCGGGACCTGCTCCCTGCCTGTTTCATTACATTTAGAAGATCGAGGGTTCGGGACCTGCTCCCTTCCTGTTTCATTACATTTAGAAGATCGAGGGTTCGGGACATGCTCCCTTCCTGTTTCATTACATTTAGAAGATCGAGGGTTCGGGACCTGCTCCCTGCCTGTTTCATTACATTTAGAAGGTCGAGGGTTCGGGACCTGCTCCCTTCCTGTTTCATTACATTTAGAAGATCGAGGGTTCGGAAAATGCTCCCTTCCTGTTTCATTACATTTAGAAGATCGAGGGTTCGGGACCTGCTAACTTCCTGTTTCATTACATTTAGAAGATCGAGGGTTCGGGACCTGCTCCCTTCCTGTTTCATTACATTTAGAAGATCGAGGGTTCGGGACCTGCTCCCTTCCTGTTTCATTACATTTAGAAGATCGAGGGTTCGGGACCTGCTCCCTGCCTGTTTCATTACATTTAGAAGGTCGAGGGTTCGGGACCTGCTCCCTGCCTGTTTCATTACATTTAGAAGATCGAGGGTTCGGGCCCTGCTCCCTTCCTGTTTCATTACATTTAGAAGATCGAGGGTTCGGGACCTGCTCCCTTCCTGTTTCATTACATTTAGAAGATCGAGGGTTCGGGACCTGCTCCCATCCTGTTTCATTACATTTAGAAGATCGAGGGTTCGGGACCTGCTCCCTTCCTGTTTCATTACATTTAGAAGATCGAGGGTTCGGGACCTGCTCCCTTCCTGTTTCATTACATTTAGAAGATCGAGGGTTCGGGACCTGCTCCCTTCCTGTTTCATTACATTTAGAAGATCGAGGGTTCGGGACCTGCTCCCTTCCTGTTTCATTACATTTAGAAGATCGAGGGTTCGGGACCTGCTCCCTTCCTGTTTCATTACATTTAGAAGATCGAGGGTTCGGGACCTGCTCCCTTCCTGTTTCATTACATTTAGAAGATCGAGGGTTCGGGACCTGCTCCCTTCCTGTTTCATTACATTTAGAAGGTCGAGGGTTCGGGACCTGCTCCCTCTGTGAGGTCTACTACACCTGTTGTATTCAGCATTTCACTGAGGTCTACTACACCTGTTGTATTCAGCATTTCACTGTGAGGTCTACTACACTTGTTGTATTCAGCATTTCACTGTAAGGTCTACTACACCTGTTGTATTCAGCATTTCACTGTGAGGTCTACTACACCTGTTGTATTCAGCATTTCACTGAGGTCTACTACACCTGTTGTATTCAGCATTTCACTGTGAGGTCTACTACACTTGTTGTATTCAGCATTTCACTGTAAGGTCTACTACACCTGTTGTATTCAGCATTTCACTGTGAGGTCTACTACACCTGTTGTATTCAGCATTTCACTGTAAGGTCTACTACACCTGTTGTATTCAGCATTTCACTGTGAGGTCTACTACACCTGTTGTATTCAGCATTTCACTGTGAGGTCTACTACACCTGTTGTATTCAGCATTTCACTGTGAGGTCTACTACACCTGTTGTATTCAACATTTCACTGTAAGGTCTACTACACCTGTTGTATTCAGCATTTCACTGTAAGGTCTACTACACCTGTTGTATTCAGCATTTCACTGTGAGGTCTACTACACCTGTTGAATTCAGCATTTCACTGTGAGGTCTACTACACCTGTTGTATTCAGCATTTCACTGTGAGGTCTACTACACCTGTTGTATTCAGCATTTCACTGTGAGGTCTACTACACCTGTTGTATTCAGCATTTCACTGTAAGGTCTACTACACCTGTTGTATTCAGCATTTCACTGTGAGGTCTACTACACCTGTTGTATTCAGCATTTCACTGTAAGGTCTACTACACCTGTTGTATTCAGCATTTCACTGTAAGGTCTACTACACCTGTTGTATTCAGCATTTCACTGTGAGGTCTACTACACCTGTTGTATTCAGCATTTCACTGTAAGGTCTACTACACCTGTTGTATTCAGCATTTCACTGTGAGGTCTACTACACCTGTTGTATTCAGCATTTCACTGTGAGGTCTACTACACCTGTTGTATTCAGCATTTCACTGTGAGGTCTACTACACCTGTTGTATTCAGCATTTCACTGTGAGGTCTACTACACCTGTTGTACTCAGCATTTCACTGTAAGGTCTACCTACACCTGTTGTATTCAGAATTTCACTGTGAGGTCTACTACACCTGTTGTATTCAGCATTTCACTGTGAGGTCTACTACACCTGTTGTATTCAGCATTTCACTGAGGTCTACTACACCTGTTGTATTCAGCATTTCACTGTAAGGTCTACTACACCTGTTGTATTCAGCATTTCACTGTGAGGTCTACCTACACCTGTTGTATTCAGCATTTCACTGTAAGGTCTACTACACCTGTTGTATTCAGCATTTCACTGTGAGGTCTACTACACCTGTTGTATTCAGCATTTCACTGTCAGGTCTACTACACCTGTTGTATTCAGCATTTCACTGTCAGGTCTACTACACCTGTTGTATTCAGCATTTCACTGTAAGGTCTACTACACCTGTTGTATTCAGCATTTCACTGTAAGGTCTACTACACCTGTTGTATTCAGCATTTCACTGTAAGGTCTACTACACCTGTTGTATTCAGCATTTCACTGTAAGGTCTACTACACCTGTTGTATTCAGCATTTCACTGTAAGGTCTACTACACCTGTTGTATTCAGCATTTCACTATAAGGTCTACTACACCTGTTGTATTCAGCATTTCACTGTAAGGTCTACTACACCTGTTGTATTCAGCATTTCACTGTAAGGTCTACTACACCTGTTGTATTCAGCATTTCACTGTGAGGTCTACTACACCTGTTGTATTCAGCATTTCACTGTGAGGTCTACTACACCTGTTGTATTCAGCATTTCACTGTGAGGTCTACTACACCTGTTGTATTCAGCATTTCACTATGAGGTCTACTACACCTGTTGTATTCAGCATTTCACTGTGAGGTCTACTACACCTGTTGTATTCAGCATTTCACTGTGAGGTCTACTACACCTGTTGTATTCAGCATTTCACTGTGAGGTCTACTACACCTGTTGTATTCAGCATTTCACTGTAAGGTCTACTACACCTGTTGTATTCAGCATTTCACTGTGAGGTCTACTACACCTGTTGTATTCAGCATTTCACTGTGAGGTCTACTACACCAGTTGTATTCAGCATTTCACTGTGAGGTCTACTACACCTGTTGTATTCAGCATTTCACTGTAAGGTCTACTACACCTGTTGTATTCAGCATTTCACTGTGAGGTCTACTACACCTGTTGTATTCAGCATTTCACTGTGAGGTCTACTACACCTGTTGTATTCAGCATTTCACTGTGAGGTCTACTACACCTGTTGTATTCAGCATTTCACTGTGAGGTCTACTACACCTGTTGTATTCAGCATTTCACTGTGAGGTCTACTACACCTGTTGTATTCAGCATTTCACTGTAAGGTCTACTACACCTGTTGTATTCAGCATTTCACTGTGAGGTCTACTACACCTGTTGTATTCAGCATTTCACTGTGAGGTCTACCTACACCTGTTGTATTCAGCATTTCACTGTGAGGTCTACTACACCTGTTGTATTCAGCATTTCACTGTGAGGTCTACTACACCTGTTGTATTCAGCATTTCACTGTGAGGTCTACTACACCTGTTGTATTCAGCATTTCACTGTCAGGTCTACTACACCTGTTGTATTCAGCATTTCACTGTGAGGTCTACTACACCTGTTGTATTCAGCATTTCACTGTAAGGTCTACTACACCTGTTGTATTCAGCATTTCACTGTAAGGTCTACTACACCTGTTGTATTCAGCATTTCACTGTGAGGTCTACTACACCTGTTGTATTCAGCATTTCACTGTGAGGTCTACTACACCTGTTGTATTCAGCATTTCACTGTGAGGTCTACTACACCTGTTGTATTCAGCATTTCACTGTAAGGTCTACTACACCTGTTGTATTCAGCATTTCACTGTGAGGTCTACTACACCTGTTGTATTCAGCATTTCACTGTGAGGTCTACTACACCTGTTGTATTCAGCATTTCACTGTGAGGTCTACTATACCTGTTGTATTCGGCGCACGTGAATAATACAATTTAATTTGATTTTAGCCAACAACTGATCTAGTGGGCTAGCAATTTCTCTGCTGCTGACCCAGTCACTTTCTCTGCAGTTTAGTTTACAGTTACAAGCCACATTGGCTTGGTCAGTCAAATATCATGTGTATGTAGCTATTTGGCGAAGACATGCAAAACAGTGATCACAAAACCGAACCTCTGAATATCTCCTCCCATTCGCCGAGACCTTCCTCACGCAGGTATCTGCAAATGTCCTCGACACTCCACTGGCTTATGTCCCGCGACATCCCGGCATAAACTCTCTCCTCCGTTGTTTTGAAATGGTATCTGTCAGCAGTCGGTAAATCTTCTCTGGAACGCTTTCGCCTTTCCGTATTGATCGGTAAGAGAAGAGCGCCGGTAACACAATAAATACTCTCGTGGTAAACCACACCCCCTTCTTTGGGATTGGGTGGGCGGATCGTAGCCAACTTTTAGGCGCATACACTGCCACCCACCTACTGTATATGGAGTGTGGGGCCAGTCACAGCCTACCGACGTGAACTTCCGTTAATACAAAATTGAGAAAAGGGAAAATGACCCTGCCAACTATTAGCCCTCACGAAACTCTCCCTATTTCCCTATTTAAAATATTCTGCAGTAAAACCTTGCAATACCAAGTACTTCTCTGCCACCACAACCTCTATTTCTGTGACTGACATTCTATTACTCTATTACTCTATTATTCTATTATACAGTTAACAACCATGAATATGAATGCTAAGAAATCCCCTTTAGTGAAGCACATATTATTCCTCTCCCACTCTATTGGTCTCTGCCTACTCATCCTATTATGATCCCTCACCCTGTACCCATCTTCCTCTACCACTCTCTTCACTGCTTCAGCATATGACACTTTCTGTACTACTCTGACCCTGGCAACTTCAACCTGCCTTTCTCTCACCGGACACCTCCGATCTCCAGCCCCATGGGCACCCCCAAAGCATATACACAAAACTTTCTCCACTGATACACCACATTCCTTCATCTCATGCCCTTGTTGAATGCATGCACTGAAACAATCAGAAAACAAAACAAAATTAGGATAACGAAAACTATATTTTGGCATCTTAAAAGGTCAAATTGTGTTATGCCTAATATGCCAATTCATATGATTTCTCCAAAATGATTTATTGTTACTCAATTTGAGTCATTTGTGACTCACCACCTGGATTCGGTCTTATGTAGCAAATTTTGAAATTGTGTTTTTTATATTGGATAATTCTGCTTTGAAAGTTGATCAACTTGTAAACTCACTTTTGATAAAACGGCCTTTGAATGTTCTAGTGAAGAGCACCTCTTTGTCTAAACCCATTCAGCATTGTTCCCAACCTCTTAAGCTTTAGCCCCACCCATCTCGTTTTGCTCTCGGAGCGCACACTTGACTGATGATTTATTTACCTCTGGATAACCTCATAGTGTGGAAAAATACACCAGTCATGCTATTTTGGACCACCAGGCTGCTAATATTATGCAGGTTCATTTTTGTGTTCGTACTTTTTCATAACGACAAGTAAAAATTTGATGTCAGACTAAAATATGTTCATGATGTCAATGCGACAACTGTCTACAGACATGTCGATAAACGTAGTCTTGTCATCTTTGATTGTTTAGCACATGGCCTCACATGTGAATCCTTAAAGAGATGGATGGGGTCGATGCTGAATGAGGGTAGACAAAGAGCTCTCAGGTAGGTGTACCAAAACATTCAAGGACCATTTTTATAAAAGTGGGGTTACAAGTTTATCAACTTTCAAAGCAGAATTACTTTCCCATTTTTCCTCAACTGTAGTGTATGATATACCATTTTCTAGCTCTGAGTCTCTACTTATATCCAATGTAAAAAACACAATTTCAAATATCGATACATAAGACCGAATCGAGCCGGTCGGTCTCAGTTGTCATCTCATTGTTACTTAGGGAGCTCGGTCTATAACACAGACGTGGGTGAGTTCTGTCCCGGGTAGATGCAAAAATCTGGTAACTTCCCCAACATTCTTTGAAAACCCGGTTGGGAGATTTACGCTATCAGGAAGGAATAAGCAGGAAATCTGGAATCCTCCATTCAGGATTTTTGAAAACTGGGGATTTTGGGAAACTTACTAGACTGTGTGCATGTTTATATTACTGGCTAGCACCAAAATCTCATTCAAATGATCGTGGTCTTCAATTTAGACAACAATTAGTTGTGTGAAGTGTTAGTAGAGTACTGGAACTCTGGTGTAAACTGTAGCTGTCTTGACAACAATTAGTTGTCTGAAGTGTTAGTAGAGTAATGGAACCTGTATACTCTGGTTTAAACTGTAGCTGTCATGACTACAATTGTCTAAATACACGTACCATGTTTTCTCTTGCTAATCCATGCAGGTTTGTCATCTGATTTCCAAGATAGATACCATACTCCAAGGCAGGACGTTTCCCAGCATCCAGGTTAAGGCCTGCTATCAGCAGGAACACGGAGCACCTCATATATTTTAGCCTAGAAACATACAATATGTTTTTGCCTTACCCCTGCAATACGTAACTTGTTGGGCGACCAGAACAAATTCACATAGAAACATTGAGTTAACTTCACCAGGGTAGGCGGCAGCATTCAGAATTTTGGATGAAATGCATGCCCAATTTAACTTCTTTCAGCTAGGGGGCAGAATTTTTATGTTCGGAAAAATAACGTTCCGAAGGTAAACGGACTATTTCTCAGGTCCAATTGCTAGAATATGCATATAATTGACAGATTAGGATAGAAAACACTCTAAAGTTTCCAAAACTGTCAAAATATTGTCTGTGAGTATAACAGAACTGATTTTCTAGGCGAAAACCTGAGGAAATCCAACCCGGAAGTCCCTTTTATTTGGAAAAACCCCTGTTCCATTGCCTGCCCCTCCTCCATTTAAAGGGGTATCAACCAGATTCCTTTTCCAAAGGCTTCCTCAGGGTGTGAACAGGCTTTAGACATAGTTTCAAGCTTTTATTTTGAAAAAAGAGCAAGATTTTTCAAAACGCGTCAGGTGTCCTTTGATAAGTTCCGGCGCGCGAGAGGGGTAGCTCGACATTTTCTTTCGCTGTAGTATTGAATAGTTTACCGTCCGGTTGAAATATTATCGATTATGTATGTTAAAAACAACCTGATGATTGATTATAAAAACGTTTGACATGTTTCTACGAACATTACAGATGCTTTTTGGAATTTTCGTCTGCCTTTCAGGACCGGAACGAGCCTGTGGTTTTCTGAACATAACGTGCAAACCAAATGGCGGTTTTTGGTTATAAAACTAATCTTTTTCGAACAAAAATAACATTTATTGTGTAACTGGGAGTCTCGTGAGTGCAACTATCCGAAGAAAGGTAAGCGATTAATTTTATTGCTTTTCTGACTTTCGTGACCAAGCTAATTTGCGGCTAGCTGTTCTTACTGTTTTGTCTAGTGATTGATAAACTCACAAACGCTTGGATTGCTTTCGCTGTAAAGCATATTTTCAAAATCTGACACGATAGGTGGATTAGCAACAAGCTAAGCTGTGTTTTGGTATATTTCACTTGTGATTTTATGATTAGAAATATTTTTAGTATTTCTTTTGAATTTGGCACTCTGCAATTCAGCGGTTGTTTACGAAAATGATCCCGCTAAAGGGATCCGTGCGGCAAGAAGTTAAACTGCCTGCTTCTTGGGCCCAGAAGATATTATATGCATATAACTGGTAGATTTGGATAGAAAAGACTCTAAAGTTTCCAAAACTGTTAATATAGTGTCTGTGAGTATAACAGAACTGATTTGGCAGGCGAAAACCTGAGAAAAATCCATTCAGGAAGTCGTTTTTTGGGGTGTTTTGTAGTTTTCTATTCAATGCCATTACAGTATCCATTGACTTAGGACTCAAACTGCAGTTTCTATGCCTTCCACTAGATGTCAACAGTCTTTAGAAATAGTTTCAGGCTTGTATTCTGAAAAAAGAGGGAATAAGAGCATTCGGAATGACTGGACACTAAAGTGTCGCAGAGCTTTTTCATGCGCTCGACAGCGAGAGAGCAATTCTTGTTTACCTTTTAAATTGACGACGTTATTGTCCGGTTGAAATATTATCGATTATTTAGGCTAAAAACAACTTGAGGCTTGAATATAAACATCGTTTGACATGTTTCTATGAACTTTATGGATACAATTTGGATTTTTTTGTCTTCCTGTTTTGACTGCGTTTGAGCCTGTGGATTACTGAAGAAAACGCGCAAACAAAACAGAGGTTTTTGTATATAAAGATACTTTATATACAACAATAGAAACATTTATTGAGTAAATGAATGTCTGCTGAGTGCAACCATATGAAGGTCATCAAAGGTAAGGGATTCATTTCATCTCTATTTCTGACTCTGACTCTGTTCTACTTGGCTGGTTACTGTTTGTAATGAATTGTCTAGTGGGCTATGTTCTCAAATAATCGTACGGTATGCTTTCGCCATAAAGCATTTTTTAAATCTGACACCGTGGTTGGATTCACAAGACGTTCATCTTTAAACATATGTAAAATATGTTTTGTTTTCTGAATTTTTATAATGAGTATTTCTGTATTTGAATTTGGCGCCCAGCAGTTTCACTGGGTGTTGAAGAGGGGGGATGCTAACGTCCAACATACCCAAGAGAGGTTAAAGCTCTTTAATTTCTAATTTAAAGCAAGTCTACTCAGCTGTAGATGTGTTCTATATGCACAATTACTGCTTGTTTTGTCACAAACTGAAATTAGGCAGACCATTAGAATTTTAGCAACCAGCAAATGGAGGAGCGATTTCTGCATATTGCACCTTTAAGTAACCTTCTGTCTTATGTAATCATACAAACATAACATATCATACTAATCTGAGTGTCCTGGATTTACATTTACAATGAGACCAGACTGTCTACACACAGTGACACAGTGCATCTAGTCTGTGAGACCAGGCTGTCTACACACAGTGACACAGTGCATCTAGTCTGTGAGACCAGGCTGTCTATACATAGTGCATCTAGTCTGTGAGACCAGGCTGTCTACACACAGTGACACAGTGCATCTAGTCTGTGAGACCAGGCTGTCTACACACAGTGACACAGTGCATCTAGTCTGTGAGACCAGGCTGTCTACACACAGTGACACAGTGCATCTAGTCTGCATCTAGTCTGTGAGACCAGGCTGTCTATACACAGTGACACAGTGCATCTAGTCTGTGAGACCAGGCTGTCTATACACAGTGCATCTAGTCTATGAGACCAGGCTGTCTATACACAGTGACACAGTGCATCTAGTCTGTGAGACCAGGCTGTCTATACACAGTGCATCTAGTCTGTGAGACCAGGCTGTCTATACACAGTGCATCTAGTCTGCATCTAGTCTATGAGACCAGGCTGTCTACACACAGTGACACAGTGCATCTAGTCTGTGAGACCAGGCTGTCTATACACAGTGCATCTAGTCTGTGAGACCAGGCTGTCTATACACAGTGCATCTAGTCTATGAAACCAGGCTGTCTACACACAGTGCATCTAGTCTATGAAACCAGGCTGTCTATACACAGTGCATCTAGTCTATGAAACCAGGCTGTCTATACACAGTGCATCTAGTCTATGAAACCAGGCTGTCTATACACAGTGCATCTAGTCTGTGAGACCAGGCTGTCTATACACAGTGCATCTAGTCTATGAAACCAGGCTGTCTATACACAGTGCATCTAGTCTATGAAACCAGGCTGTCTATACACAGTGCATCTAGTCTGTGAGACCAGGCTGTCTATACACAGTGACACAGTGCATCTAGTCTATGAAACCAGGCTGTCTATACACAGTGCATCTAGTCTGTGAGACCAGGCTGTCTACACACAGTGACACAGTGCATCTAGTCTGCATCTAGTCTGTGAGACCAGGCTGTCTACACACAGTGACACAATGCATCTAGTCTGCATCTAGTCTGTGAGACCAGACTGTCTACACACAGTGACACAGTGCATCTAGTCTGTGAGACCAGGCTGTCTACACACAGTGACACAGTGCATCTAGTCTGTGAGACCAGGCTGTCTACACACAGTGACACAGTGCATCTAGTCTGTGAGACCAGGCTGTCTACACACAGTGACACAGTGCATCTAGTCTGTGAGACCAGGCTGTCTATACACAGTGCATCTAGTCTATGAAACCAGTCTGTCTATACACAGTGACACAGTGCATCTAGTCTATGAAACCAGTCTGTCTACACACAGTGACACAGTACATCTAAATCAAATCAAATGTATTTATAAAGCCCTAATAATAATAATAATAATCACAGTGGTTGTCGAGGGTGCAACAGGTCAGCACCTCAGGTGTAAATGTCAGTTGGCTTTTCATAGCCGATCATTCAGAGTATCTCTACCGATCCTGCTGTCTCTAGAGAGTTGAAAACAGCAGGTCTGGGACAGGTAGCACGTCCGGTGGACAGGTCAGGGTTCCATAGCCGCAGGCAGAACAGTTGAAACTGGAGCAGCAGCACGACCAGGTGGACTGGGGACAGCAAGGAGTCATCAGGCCAGGTAGTCCTGAGGCATGGTCCTAGGGCTCATTTCCTCCGAGAGAGAGAAAGAAAGAAAGAATTAGAGGGAGCATACTCCAGATATGAAATACTCCAGATATAACAGGCTGACCCTATCACCCTGACACATAAACTATTGCAGCATAAATACTGGAGGCTGAGACAAGATGGGTCGGGAGACACTGTGGCCCTGTCCGACAATACCCCCGGACAGGGCCAAACAGGCAGGACATAACCCCACCCACTTTGCCAAAGCACAGCCCCCACACCACTAGAGGGATATCTTCAACCACCAACTTACCATCCTGAGACAAGGCCGAGTATAGCCCACAAAGATCTCCTCCACAGCACAACCCAAGGGGGGGCGCCAACCCAGACAGGAAGATCACGTCAGTAACTCAACCCACTCAAGTGACGCACCCCTCCTAGGGACGGCATGGAAGAGCACCAGTAAGCCAGTAACTCAGCCCCTGTAATAGGGTTAGCGGCAGAGAATCCCAGTGGAGCGAGGGGAACCGGCCAGGCAGAGACAGCAAGGGCAGTTCGTTGCTCCAGAGCCTTTCCGTTCACCTTCACACTCCTGGGCCAGACTACACTCAATCATAGGACCTACTGAAGAGATAAGTCTTCAATAAAGACTTAAAGGTTGAGACCGAGTCTGCGTCTCTCACATGGGTAGGCAGACCAATCCATAAAAATGGAGATCTATAGGAGAAAGCCCTGCATCCAGTTGTTTGCTAAGGAATTCTAGGGACAGTAAGGAGGCCTGCGTCTTGTGACCGTAGCGTACGTGTAGGTATGTACAGTGTCTCCCGACCCATCTTGTCTCAGCCTCCAGTATTTATGCTGCAATAGTTTATGTGTCAGGGTGATAGGGTCAGTTTGTTATATCTGGAGTACTTCTCCTGTCTTATCCGGTGTCCTGTGTGAATTTAAGTATGCTCTCTCTAATTCTCTCTTTCTCTCTTTCTTTCTCTCTCTTTATATAACAAGTCATACTGTGGGGTGTTGTACCCAGTCAGGTCTTTATATAACAATATAACAAGTCATACTGTGGGGTGCTGGACCCAGGCAGGTCTTTATATAACAATATAACAAGTCATACTGTGGGGTGCTGGACCCAGGCAGGTCTTTATATAACAATATAACAAGTCATACTGTGGGGTGTTGGACCCAGTCAGGTCTTTATATAACAATATAACAAGTCATACTGTGGGGTGCTGGACCCAGGCAGGTCTTTATATAACAATATAACAAGTCATACTGTGGGGTGCTGGACCCAGGCAGGTCTTTATATAACAATATAACAAGTCATGCTGTGGGGTGCTGGACCCAGGCAGGTCTTCTATAACAAGTCATACTGTGGGGTGCTGGACCCAGTCAGGTCTTTATATAACAATATAACAAGTCATACTGTGGGGTGCTGGACCCAGTCAGGTCTTTATATAACAAGTCATACTGTGGGGTGCTGGACCCAGTCAGGTCTTTATATAACAAGTCATACTGTGGGGTGCTGGACCCAGTCAGGTCTTTATATAACAAGTCATACTGTGGGGTGCTGGACCCAGGCAGGTCTTTATATAACAATATAACAAGTCATACTGTGGGGTGCTGGACCCAGGCAGGTCTTTATATAACAATATAGCAAGTCATACTGTGGGGTGCTGGACCCAGGCAGGTCTTTATATAACAATATAACAAGTCATACTGTGGGGTGCTGGACCCAGGCAGGTCTTTATATAACAATATAACAAGTCATACTGTGGGGTGCTGGACCCAGTCAGGTCTTTATATAACAAGTCATACTGTGGGGTGCTGGACCCAGGCAGGTCTTTATATAACAATATAACAAGTCATACTGTGGGGTGCTGGACCCAGTCAGGTCTTTATATAACAAGTCATACTGTGGGGTGCTGGACCCAGGCAGGTCTTTATATAACAATATAACAAGTCATGCTGTGGGGTGCTGGACCCAGGCAGGTCTTCTATAACAAGTCATACTGTGGGGTGCTGGACCCAGTCAGGTCTTTATATAACAATATAACAAGTCATACTGTGGGGTGCTGGACCCAGTCAGGTCTTTATATAACAAGTCATACTGTGGGGTGCTGGACCCAGTCAGGTCTTTATATAACAAGTCATACTGTGGGGTGCTGGACCCAGTCAGGTCTTTATATAACAAGTCATACTGTGGGGTGCTGGACCCAGGCAGGTCTTTATATAACAATATAACAAGTCATACTGTGGGGTGCTGGACCCAGGCAGGTCTTTATATAACAATATAACAAGTCATACTGTGGGGTGCTGGACCCAGGCAGGTCTTTATATAACAATATAACAAGTCATACTGTGGGGTGCTGGACCCAGGCAGGTCTTTATATAACAATATAACAAGTCATACTGTGGGGTGCTGGACCCAGGCAGGTCTTTATATAACAAGTCATACTGTGGGGTGCTGGACCCAGGCAGGTCTTTATATAACAATATAACAAGTCATACTGTGGGGTGCTGGACCCAGTCAGGTCTTTATATAACAATATAACAAGTCATGCTGTGGGGTGCTGGACCCAGGCAGGTCTTCTATAACAAGTCATACTGTGGGGTGCTGGACCCAGGCAGGTCTTTATATAACAATATAACAAGTCATACTGTGGGGTGCTGGACCCAGTCAGGTCTTTATATAACAAGTCATACTGTGGGGTGCTGGACCCAGGCAGGTCTTTATATAACAAGTCATACTGTGGGGTGCTGGACCCAGTCAGGTCTTTATATAACAATATAACAAGTCATACTGTGGGGTGCTGGACCCAGTCAGGTCTTTATATAACAAGTCATACTGTGGGGTGCTGGACCCAGTCAGGTCTTTATATAACAAGTCATACTGTGGGGTGCTGGACCCAGTCAGGTCTTTATATAACAAGTCATACTGTGGGGTGCTGGACCCAGTCAGGTCTTTATATAACAAGTCATACTGTGGGGTGTTGGACCCAGTCAGGTCTTTATATAACAAGTCATACTGTGGGGTGCTGGACCCAGTCAGGTCTTTATATAACAAGTCATACTGTGGGGTGCTGGACCCAGTCAGGTCTTTATATAACAAGTCATACTGTGGGGTGCTGGACCCAGTCAGGTCTTTATATAACAAGTCATACTGTGGGGTGCTGGACCCAGTCAGGTCTTTATATAACAATATAACAAGTCATACTGTGGAGTGCTGTGATAACATTTCAACAGGGTTTTCTAATGATCAATTAGCCTTTTAAAATGATAAACTTGGATTAGCTAACACAACATGCCATTGGAACACAGGAGTGATGGTTGCTGATAATGGGCCTCTGAACGCCTATGTAGATATTCCATAAAAAATCAGCCGTTTCCAGCTACAATAGTCATTTACAACATTAACAATGTCTACGCTGTATTTCTGATCAATTTGATGTTATTTAAATGGACTTAAAAAAATGCTTTTCTTTCAAAAACAAGGACATTTCTAAGTGACCCCAAACTTTTGAACGGTAGTGTACATTCATTGTGGAGAACAAACATCAGTTTGGACTGAGTGATGTGGATGGGTAGCCAGGGAATGGCCTTACTTTTGCAAGACAAACATATATTCCTGCCACTCCTGGGAACCCTGTACATATGTGAGGGCTGTTGGGGCCCTGTTTCAGCTCCAGATGACCTGCACACACTCCTACAGGGTTGCAGGTCCGCCGACTGCAAACCATTCATTTTAATCAGAGAAATATCCAATAAACCAAACTGTTGCTTTAACTGTGAAGGTACTTTAATGCGCACAATCCTCAAATAAAATGGAGCATACATAAAATAAACAATGTATTTACATTGTGTCTAACGTGTGTGTGTGAGGGAGGCATGTTTTTCAACTCAGAAAAAAGCACACAGAATTTCCTCAAACTGTACAAATTAAGCCATAGTCTTTTACAATATTATCAATCACACTTTGATTTGATAGATATTTAGAGTAATTATGTAGATGTTGAGAATGATATGAAGGAGTAGATATCTACAATCCTAAAATAACACGGAGCAAACATTAAATAAACAAGTAACTACAACTTATTTACATTGTGGATAATGTGTGTGTGTGCATTTTGTTTTATTTTTCCTTGTCAGCCACCCATCTCTGCTTTGTCAGTCTCGATAGGCCCAGTGTCTTCTGGGTAAGGCTGTCAGGCAGTGGTGGAGTGCAGATCTGAAAGAGATGCACAAAGTGACAGTAAATATACCACTCAACAACATGTCTGTGTGTACATCTGTTGGTGTGAGTGAGCATACAGTGGTTGCTCCACTAAAGGTTTTGTGATTATGCTGCGGTACTTAGAGGTCATTTGTGGTTTAGTACGGTACCCTGCGTCACCATTTCATTGCTCCAGACCACCACAAGGGGGAGTTAAAGCACTGATTATGCTCTTGGGTCCAACTGTGTCTCTAACTGACAATGAATGGCGACATAAACCTAAATAGAAACTGATAATTGTGCACAACTTCAGTATTACTTACTAAATGTGTTGTTACACTAAGGTTTTTATTATTTTATTAGGATTATTTTGCTCTTACTGTAGTACTGTACACCCGACCGGTCATGTTGTACAGTGCCTGAGTGGCCCAACGGTCTAAGACACTGCAGTGCAAGCTGTGTTGCTACAGTTCAATACCCGTGCCGGCCTCGACTGGGAGACCCATGAGATGAATGTAGGTGTTTGGTTTCTCTAAACACTGAAATAAATCATTCTAAATAACAAACTGGCTTTATTTACAAATGAGTAACAATGTTTCACCCCCATGTTCAAGAATGGCCTTTTTCATCGCTCATTTTACATTATTTGAAAAATGAAATAATCTCCAAAGTATTGTTATTATTTAAACAAAGCGATTATTATTATTATTATTAATTTAGAATTATAGAAAAGTCCCTTGGATATTCTCACATATATTATCAACCCTGTTATTAGCCTTTATTATTATTATTATTACCTAAAGAGAACAGACTATGGGAGGTATACGGTAGTACATAGAGCCATGACTACATGGAACTAATGCACCCTCTATAACCACTGTGATTATTATTTGACACTGCTGGTCACCTATGAACATTTAAACATCTTGAAGAACAATCTGGCCTAAATGGCTGTACTCTTTTATAATCTCCACCGGCACAGCCAGAAGAGGACTGGCCACCCTCAGAGCCTGGCTCCTCTCTAGGTTTCTTCCTAGGTTCCTGCCGTTCTAGGGAGTTTTTCCTAGCCACCGTGCTTCTACACCTGCATTGCTTGCTATTTGGGGTTTTAGGCTGGGTTTCTGTATAAGCACCTGGTGACAGCTACTGATGTAAAGGGGGCTTTATAAAATACATTTGATAGATTTCTTGTATATGCTTCTATTTATGTCAGTTACTCTAAATATGACATTGAGTGTCTTACATTTCCTCAATAGGAAGTTGTACCTTAAGCCAACACTTTCTCCTGGTCTTTCCTGCTGGGGACAGGGGGCTTCAGGGTTGGGAATGGAGGACCTAGAGAATTATTAACAATAGTGTCCACATTTATGAATGAATCACATTCAAAATGGGTTAGCTGTGTATCTCATCTGATTGAGAATTGATTATGTCTATTTCCTTTTGAAAATCTGCCACCAAACCACACAATTATATCTAGTGAGAGTGCACACAATCATCAGCTTATTTTACCAAGTCAAAAAGACCATACTTTTGTCAAGGGACCCAACGAATAACAAAACAGTAGGAAGGCTATTGTTGCTGTATACAGTAGCCTACCCCATCAACATACTGCTGGCTGGTTACAAGGCTACGTTGTTATCATTTAGTAATGTTGTACTGTAGCCTACTGCACCCCATATCAACCAACTTACCTACTAGTAGTGACAAGGCTATATCCTACTGCACCCCATATCAACCAACTTGCCTACTAGTAGTGACAAGGCTATATCCTACTGCACCCCATATCAACCAACTTGCCTACTAGTAGTGACAAGGCTATATCCTACTGCACCCCATATCAACCAACTTACCTACTAGTAGTGACAAGGCTATATTGTTGTCCTTCAGTAATACTGTAACGGTACTGTAGCCTACTGCACCCCATATCAACCAACTTACCTACTAGTAGTGACAAGGCTATATTGTTGTCCTTCAGTAATACTGTAACGGTACTGTAGCCTACTGCACCCCATATCAACCAACTTACCTACTAGTAGTGACAAGGCTATATCCTACTGCACCCCATATCAACCAACTTACCTACTAGTAGTGACAAGGCTATATTGTTGTCCTTCAGTAATACTGTAACGGTACTGTAGCCTACTGCACCCCATATCAACCAACTTACCTACTAGTAGTGACAAGGCTATATTGTTGTCATTCAGTAATACTGTAATGGTACTGTAGCCTACTGCACCCCATATCAACCAACTTGCCTACTAGTAGTGACAAGGCTATATTGTTGTCATTCAGTAATACTGTAACGGTACTGTAGCCTACTGCACCCCATATCAACCAACTTACCTACTAGTAGTGACAAGGCTATATTGTTGTCATTCAGTAATACTGTAACGGTACTGTAGCCTACTGCACCCCATATCAACCAACTTACCTACTAGTAGTGACAAGGCTATATCCTACTGCACCCCATATCAACCAACTTGCCTACTAGTAGTGACAAGGCTATATTGTTGTCCTTCAGTAATACTGTAACGGTACTGTAGCCTACTGCACCCCATATCAACCAACTTACCTACTAGTAGTGACAAGGCTATATCCTACTGCACCCCATATCAACCAACTTACCTACTAGTAGTGACAAGGCTATATCCTACTGCACCCCATATCAACCAACTTACCTACTAGTAGTGACAAGGCTATATTGTTGTCCTTCAGTAATACTGTAACGGTACTGTAGCCTACTGCACCCCATATCAACCAACTTACCTACTAGTAGTGACAAGGCTATATTGTTGTCATTCAGTAATACTGTAACGGTACTGTAGCCTACTGCACCCCATGTCAACCAACTTACCTACTAGTAGTGACAAGGCTATATCCTACTGCACCCCATATCAACCAACTTACCTACTAGTAGTGACAAGGCTATATCCTACTGCACCCCATATCAACCAACTTACCTACTAGTAGTGACAAGGCTATATTGTTGTCATTCAGTAATACTGTAACGGTACTGTAGCCTACTGCACCCCATATCAACCAACTTACCTACTAGTAGTGACAAGGCTATATCCTACTGCACCCCATATCAACCAACTTACCTACTAGTAGTGACAAGGCTATATTGTTGTCCTTCAGTAATACTGTAACGGTACTGTAGCCTACTGCACCCCATATCAACCAACTTACCTACTAGTAGTGACAAGGCTATATTGTTGTCATTCAGTAATACTGTAACGGTACTGTATCCTACTGCACCCCATGTCAACCAACTTACCTACTAGTAGTGACAAGGCTATATTGTTGTCATTCAGTAATACTGTAACGGTACTGTAGCCTACTGCACCCCATATCAACCAACTTACCTACTAGTAGTGACAAGGCTATATCCTACTGCACCCCATATCAACCAACTTACCTACTAGTAGTGACAAGGCTATATCCTACTGCACCCCATATCAACCAACTTGCCTACTAGTAGTGACAAGGCTATATTGTTGTCCTTCAGTAATACTGTAACGGTACTGTAGCCTACTGCACCCCATGTCAACCAACTTACCTACTAGTAGTGACAAGGCTATATTGTTGTCATTCAGTAATACTGTAACGGTACTGTAGCCTACTGCACCCCATATCAACCAACTTGCCTACTAGTAGTGACAAGGCTATATTGTTGTCCTTCAGTAATACTGTAACGGTACTGTAGCCTACTGCACCCCATATCAACCAACTTACCTACTAGTAGTGACAAGGCTATATCCTACTGCACCCCATATCAACCAACTTACCTACTAGTAGTGACAAGGCTATATCCTACTGCACCCCATATCAACCAACTTGCCTACTAGTAGTGACAAGGCTATATTGTTGTCCTTCAGTAATACTGTAACGGTACTGTAGCCTACTGCACCCCATATCAACCAACTTGCCTACTAGTAGTGACAAGGCTATATTGTTGTCCTTCAGTAATACTGTAACGGTACTGTAGCCTACTGCACCCCATATCAACCAACTTACCTACTAGTAGTGACAAGGCTATATCCTACTGCACCCCATATCAACCAACTTACCTACTAGTAGTGACAAGGCTATATCCTACTGCACCCCATATCAACCAACTTGCCTACTAGTAGTGACAAGGCTATATTGTTGTCCTTCAGTAATACTGTAACGGTACTGTAGCCTACTGCACCCCATATCAACCAACTTGCCTACTAGTAGTGACAAGGCTATATTGTTGTCCTTCAGTAATACTGTAACGGTACTGTAGCCTACTGCACCCCATATCAACCAACTTACCTACTAGTAGTGACAAGGCTATATTGTTGTCATTCAGTAATACTGTAACGGTACTGTAGCCTACTGCACCCCATATCAACCAACTTACCTACTAGTAGTGACAAGGCTATATTGTTGTCATTCAGTAATACTGTAACGGTACTGTAGCCTACTGCACCCCATATCAACCAACTTACCTACTAGTAGTGACAAGGCTATATTGTTGTCATTCAGTAATACTGTAACGGTACTGTAGCCTACTGCACCCCATATCAACCAACTTACCTACTAGTAGTGACAAGGCTATATTGTTGTCATTCAGTAATACTGTAATGGTACTGTAGCCTACTGCACCCCATGTCAACCAACTTACCTACTAGTAGTGACAAGGCTATATTGTTGTCATTCAGTAATACTGTAACGGTACTGTAGCCTACTGCACCCCATATCAACCAACTTACCTACTAGTAGTGACAAGGCTATATTGTTGTCATTCAGTAATACTGTAACGGTACTGTAGCCTACTGCACCCCATATCAACCAACTTACCTACTAGTAGTGACAAGGCTATATTGTTGTCATTCAGTAATACTGTAACGGTACTGTAGCCTACTGCACCCCATATCAACCAACTTACCTACTAGTAGTGACAAGGCTATATTGTTGTCATTCAGTAATACTGTAACGGTACTGTAGCCTACTGCACCCCATATCAACCAACTTACCTACTAGTAGTGACAAGGCTATATTGTTGTCATTCAGTAATACTGTAACGGTACTGTAGCCTACTGCACCCCATATCAACCAACTTACCTACTAGTAGTGACAAGGCTATATCCTACTGCACCCCATGTCAACCAACTTACCTACTAGTAGTGACAAGGCTATATTGTTGTCATTCAGTAATACTGTAACGGTACTGTAGCCTACTGCACCCCATGTCAACCAACTTACCTACTAGTAGTGACAAGGCTATATTGTTGTCCTTCAGTAATACTGTAACGGTACTGTAGCCTACTGCACCCCATATCAACCAACTTACCTACTAGTAGTGACAAGGCTATATCCTACTGCACCCCATATCAACCAACTTACCTACTAGTAGTGACAAGGCTATATTGTTGTCCTTCAGTAATACTGTAACGGTACTGTAGCCTACTGCACCCCATATCAACCAACTTACCTACTAGTAGTGACAAGGCTATATCCTACTGCACCCCATATCAACCAACTTACCTACTAGTAGTGACAAGGCTATATCCTACTGCACCCCATATCAACCAACTTACCTACTAGTAGTGACAAGGCTATATTGTTGTCCTTCAGTAATACTGTAACGGTACTGTAGCCTACTGCACCCCATATCAACCAACTTACCTACTAGTAGTGACAAGGCTATATCCTACTGCACCCCATATCAACCAACTTACCTACTAGTAGTGACAAGGCTATATTGTTGTCCTTCAGTAATACTGTAACGGTACTGTAGCCTACTGCACCCCATATCAACCAACTTACCTACTAGTAGTGACAAGGCTATATCCTACTGCACCCCATATCAACCAACTTACCTACTAGTAGTGACAAGGCTATATCCTACTGCACCCCATATCAACCAACTTACCTACTAGTAGTGACAAGGCTATATTGTTGTCATTCAGTAATACTGTAACGGTACTGTAGCCTACTGCACCCCATATCAACCAACTTACCTACTAGTAGTGACAAGGCTATATTGTTGTCCTTCAGTAATACTGTAACGGTACTGTAGCCTACTGCACCCCATATCAACCAACTTACCTACTAGTAGTGACAAGGCTATATTGTTGTCCTTCAGTAATACTGTAACGGTACTGTAGCCTACTGCACCCCATATCAACCAACTTACCTACTAGTAGTGTAGTAGTGACAAGGCTATATCCTACTGCACCCCATATCAACCAACTTACCTACTAGTAGTGACAAGGCTATATTGTTGTCCTTCAGTAATACTGTAACGGTACTGTAGCCTACTGCACCCCATATCAACCAACTTACCTACTAGTAGTGACAAGGCTATATCCTACTGCACCCCATATCAACCAACTTACCTACTAGTAGTGACAAGGCTATATCCTACTGCACCCCATATCAACCAACTTACCTACTAGTAGTGACAAGGCTATATTGTTGTCATTCAGTAATACTGTAACGGTACTGTAGCCTACTGCACCCCATATCAACCAACTTACCTACTAGTAGTGACAAGGCTATATTGTTGTCATTCAGTAATACTGTAACGGTACTGTAGCCTACTGCACCCCATATCAACCAACTTACCTACTAGTAGTGACAAGGCTATATTGTTGTCATTCAGTAATACTGTAACGGTACTGTAGCCTACTGCACCCCATATCAACCAACTTACCTACTAGTAGTGACAAGGCTATATTGTTGTCATTCAGTAATACTGTAACGGTACTGTAGCCTACTGCACCCCATATCAACCAACTTACCTACTAGTAGTGACAAGGCTATATTGTTGTCATTCAGTAATACTGTAACGGTACTGTAGCCTACTGCACCCCATATCAACCAACTTACCTACTAGTAGTGACAAGGCTATATTGTTGTCATTCAGTAATACTGTAACGGTACTGTAGCCTACTGCACCCCATATCAACCAACTTACCTACTAGTAGTGACAAGGCTATATTGTTGTCATTCAGTAATACTGTAACGGTACTGTAGCCTACTGCACCCCATGTCAACCAACTTACCTACTAGTAGTGACAAGGCTATATTGTTGTCATTCAGTAATACTGTAACGGAACTGTAGCCTACTGCACCCCATATCAACCAACTTACCTACTAGTAGTGACAAGGCTATATTGTTGTCATTCAGTAATACTGTAACGGAACTGTAGCCTACTGCACCCCATATCAACCAACTTACCTACTAGTAGTGACAAGGCTATATTGTTGTCCTTCAGTAATACTGTAACGGTACTGTAGCCTACTGCACCCCATATCAACCAACTTACCTACTAGTAGTGACAAGGCTATATTGTTGTCCTTCAGTAATACTGTAACGGTACTGTAGCCTACTGCACCCCATATCAACCAACTTACCTACTAGTAGTGACAAGGCTATATTGTTGTCCTTCAGTAATACTGTAACGGTACTGTAGCCTACTGCACCCCATATCAACCAACTTACCTACTAGTAGTGACAAGGCTATATTGTTGTCCTTCAGTAATACTGTAACGGTACTGTAGCCTACTGCACCCCATATCAACCAACTTACCTACTAGTAGTGACAAGGCTATATTGTTGTCCTTCAGTAATACTGTAACGGTACTGTAGCCTACTGCACCCCATATCAACCAACTTACCTACTAGTAGTGACAAGGCTATATTGTTGTCCTTCAGTAATACTGTAACGGTACTGTAGCCTACTGCACCCCATATCAACCAACTTACCTACTAGTAGTGACAAGGCTATATTGTTGTCCTTCAGTAATACTGTAACGGTACTGTAGCCTACTGCACCCCATATCAACCAACTTACCTACTAGTAGTGACAAGGCTATATTGTTGTCATTCAGTAATACTGTAACGGTACTGTAGCCTACTGCACCCCATGTCAACCAACTTACCTACTAGTAGTGACAAGGCTATATTGTTGTCATTCAGTAATACTGTAACGGTACTGTAGCCTACTGCACCCCATATCAACCAACTTACCTACTAGTAGTGACAAGGCTATATTGTTGTCATTCAGTAATACTGTAACGGTACTGTAGCCTACTGCACCCCATATCAACCAACTTACCTACTAGTAGTGACAAGGCTATATTGTTGTCCTTCAGTAATACTGTAACGGTACTGTAGCCTACTGTACATCACATTATTATCCACATAGTTAGCTAGTGATAGCTTAGTTAGCTAGCACCAAAGAAACAACCAATGAATGACAACAGGCGTTTTAACACAATATCTATCTAGCTAGTATGGTTGCATGTGAAACAACTCTACAGATGATTAAAGTTTGAAAGCAAAGTTGACTTACCAGTACGCTGATCTCTCACTGGAAATAGAGTGAGGCATCCAAATAGGAGGTTAGCTAACGCGGTTAGCGTCGTTAGCATTAGCTAACTAGCAGTGCCAGCATTTTAGCTATCAACGTATCTATCCAGCAACAATGTCAAGGTCAAAAACGAAAGAAACTGTTAAGTCATGCTGACTTCGTAAAATAAGTCAAATGTGACTGAAATAATTAACAGACTGAACGTACATTTATGTGGCTAACTTTAGCTCAGTGACAGGTGATGCACCTATTCCTGTTAACAGCTTTCCCTGTGGGGAGCTACTGATGAGAGAGTGCGCATCCCACCACTTCCTGCGTGGAGAGGCGACACTGAGTCAACATGGGGCCAGAATTATATTACATCCGGGTTGGTTTAGAAACCCATTGACAATACATGGGTCCGCTATACAAGACTGGCCCCCGCATGGCTGGCGAGAATTCTACCACTGAACCAACAATGCATTGCAAGGAAGCAATAACCCTACAGGCCAGAAAGCATGAATAACAAGCACATTTTCTGCTATGTGGCCTATAAGACTACCTTATAAAACAGTCTTTCCTCCCCAGTCCCCCGCTAAACGTCCCTAATACCCTGACTACACTGCTCGGGTCGTGTTTGCGAGCGTTGCAAAATAATTTTAGAAATCTATATTATTCAATTATTGCACCCACACTGCTCGCTCGCGTCAACGGATGTCTGCGTTGCCAAGGGCTAATGCTTCGAACACACCAACTGCGTCATTGCATCACTGCTGCATAACATTTTGCGCAGCTAGGCAACTATACTGATGTAGGTACCTTTTGCATGCGGTTGGACACATGGAGGAAAGAATCATGTAAGCAGTATCCTCAAAACGGTGTATTTTTGACAACAGCGAGACACTCTACGTCATTTACAAGTGCGACCACCGCCTCCACCGGTGCAGCGAAACCCTCTACAACGTCTACATCATCCACAAGTATGACCACCACCGGTGCAGCCATGGAAGATGATGAAATGGAGGAAGCACCTCTGGATCTAGTGTAACAGTATAACTTTAGTCCGTCCCCTCGCCCCGACACGGGCGCGAACCAGGGACCCTCTGCACACATCTACAACTGACACCCACGTAACTGACATAAATAGAAGCATATACAAGAAATCTATCAAATGTATTTTATAAAGCCCCCTTTACATCAGTAGCTGTCACCAGGTGCTTATACAGAAACCCAGCGTAAAACCCCAAATAGCAAGCAATGCAGGTGTAGAAGCACGGTGGCTAGGAAAAACTCCCTAGAACGGCAGGAACCTAGGAAGAAACCTAAAGAGGAGCCAGGCTCTGAGGGGTGGCCAGTCCTCTTCTGGCAGTGCTGGTGGAGATTATAAAAGAGTACAGTCATTTAGGCCAGATTGTTCTTCAAGATGTTTAAAGGTTCATAGATGACCAGCAGTGTCAAATAATAATCACAGTGGTTATAGAGGGTGCAATAGTTCAGCACCTCAGGAGTAAATGCCAGTTGGCTCTTCATAGCTGAGCATTTAGAGGTTGAGACAGTGGGTCTAGAAAAGCGAGACAGGATCAAACAGTGGGTCTGGGACAAGTTAATACCTCCGGTGAGCCTTGAGCAGGTCAGGGTTCCATAGCTGCAGACAGAAACAGCAGAGAATGGATCAGCAGCATGACTAGGTGGACTGGATAACACAGAACACATACACATAATAACACAGAACACACACACACATTAGATTGCAAGGGCAAGTACAATGAGCATTTGGGAAAATGAAGTCTGCTACTGTATTTATTATGGATCCCCACTAGCTGCTGCCAAGACAGCAGTTACTCTTCTTCGGGTTTATTATGGATCCCCACTAGCTGCTGCCAAGACAGCAGTTCCTCTTCTTCGGGTCCAGAAAAGTTAAGGCAGTTATACAATTTTAAAAACGTTACAATACATTCACAACACATTAAGTGTGTGCCCTCAGGCCACTACTCTACTACCACGTATCTACAACACATTAAGTGTGTTACCTCAGACCTCTACTACCACGTATCTACAACACATTAAGTGTGTGCCCTCAGGCCACTACTCTACTACCACGTATCTACAACACAAAATCCTTGTGTACGTGCGCCTCCCATTGTCTGTTCTGTTTAGGTTAGAGTGTAGTCAAGGCATTGTCATTTAAATTATATTGTGCCCATTTTTCATCTTTCCACCAAGCTGTTCCAGGCCTGGAGTGGGTGACAGGTAACCGTCTTTCCACCAAGCTGTTCCAGGCCTGGAGTGGGTGACAGGTAACCATCTTTCCACCAAGCTGTTCCAGACCTGGAGTGGGTGACAGGTAACCGTCTTTCCACCAAGCTGTTCCAGGCCTGGAGTGGGTGACAGGTAACCATCTTTCCACCAAGCTGTTCCAGACCTGGAGTGGGTGACAGGTAACTGTCTTTCCACCAAGCTGTTCCAGACCTGGAGTGGGTGACAGCTAACCGTCTTTCCACCAAGCTGTTCCAGACCTGGAGTGGGTGACAGGTAACCGTCTTTCCACCAAGCTGTTCCAGGCCTGGAGTGGGTGACAGGTAACCATCTTTCCACCAAGCTGTTCCAGGCCTGGAGTGGGTGACAGGTAACCATCTTTCCACCAAGCTGTTCCAGACCTGGAGTGGGTGACAGGTAACCGTCTTTCCACCAAGCTGTTCCAGACCTGGAGTGGGTGACAGGTAACCGTCTTTCCACCAAGCTGTTCCAGACCTGGAGTGGGTGACAGGTAACTGTCTTTCCACCAAGCTGTTCCAGACCTGGAGTGGGTGACAGGTAACCGTCTTTCCACCAAGCTGTTCCAGACCTGGAGTGGGTGACAGGTAACTGTCTTTCCACCAAGCTGTTCCAGACCTGGAGTGGGTGACAGGTAACTGTCTTTCCACCAAGTTGTTCCAGGCCTGGAGTGGGTGACAGGTAACCATCTTTCCACCAAGCTGTTCCAGGCCTGGAGTGGGTGACAGGTAACCGTGTTTCCACCAAGCTGTTCCAGGCCTGGAGTGGGTGACAGGTAACCGTGTTTCCACCAAGCTGTTCCAGGCCTGGAGTGGGTGACAGGTAACCATCTTTCCACCAAGCTGTTCCAGACCTGGAGTGGGTGACAGGTAACCGTGTTTCCACCAAGCTGTTCCAGGCCTGGAGTGGTTGACAGGTAACCGTGTTTCCACCAAGCTGTTCCAGGCCTGGAGTGGTACGCTTCAACTTCCAGAAGACTCTTTTAGATCTTACACCCTATTAGCTCAACCACAGTCCTCACAGCTGCAGTCGTCTGCCCCTGTACCTGCTACACCGGCCACGACAGGTGATACAGGTAATTATCACATGCATGTATACACACATGCACGATCTCCCTCACTTTGTGCTCTATTCAATCACGTCCGCTTTAGTTGACATCCACATAGTGGTTGTTTTGGTGGTGTCTGAGGTGGAACTGTGTTACCTCTTGAAGCTAGAGGGCAGTATTTTTATGTTTGGAAAAATAACGTTCCCAATGTAAGCTGCCCATTTCTCAGGCCCAGATGCTAGAATATGCATATAGTTGACAGATTAGGATAGAAAACACTAAAGTTTCCAAAACTGTCAAAATATTGTCTGTGAGTATAACAGAACTGATTTTGCAGGCGGAAACCTGAGGTAATCCAACCTGGAAGTGCCTCTTATTTTGAAAAATCCCTGTTCCATTGCCTGCCGGATATCAACCGGATTCCTTTTCCAATGGCTTCCACAGGTTGTGAACAGGCTTTAGACATAGTTTCAAGCTTTTATTCTGAAAAATGAGCGAGATTTATCAAATCGCGTCAATGGATAGCCAGATATCCTTTGATTAGTTCTTGCGCGCAAAAGTGGAAGCTCAACATTTTCTTTCTCTATTGTATTGAATAGTCCGGTTGAAATATTATTGATTGTTTATGTTAACTTTTTAGGGATATTGGCAGCATTTTCACTTTTGGATGAATTGCGTGCCCAAACTGAACTGCCTCCTACTCTGTCCCAGATGCTAATATATGCATATTATGCATATATATTAGTATTGGATAGAAAACACTCTGAAGTTTCTAAAACTGTTTGAATGATGTCTGTGAGTATAACAGAGCTCATATGGCAGACAAAAACCTGAGAAGAAATCCAAACAGGAAGTGAGAAATCGATTTTCAAAACAGTGCCTATTGAAATCCCTGTTAGTTATGGATGTGCATGCACTTCCTAGGGTTTCCACTAGATGTCACCCTCTTTAGATACTGGTTTTAGGATTCTACTATAAAGGAGGGGCTCATAGAAGCTCTTTTACTGAGTGGTCTGGCAGAGAGCCTCGGGCTCATGATGCGCGGTCACGAGAGAGTATGCGCTCGTTCCAATGCTTTTCTTCAGACAATGAAATTCTCTGGTTTGAACCTTATGGATGATTAATGTTAAAAACATCCTAAATATGGATTGAATACATAATTTGACTTGTTTCTACAACCTGTAATGGAACTTTTTGAGTTTTTGTCCCGAGGACGTTCTCGTGCCTCATGAAGATGGATTACTGGGCTGAACATGCTAACAACAAGTGGCTAGATGATGGGCTTTATGGAACAAATCAGTCATTTATTGTCGAACTGGGAATCCTGGGAGTGCCTTCTGATGAAGATAATCAAAGGTAAGTGAATATTTATAGTGTTTTTTGTAGCCTCTGTTGACTCCAAAATGGCGGCTATTTCTTTGTCTGTTTTGGGTTCTGAGCGCCGTTCTCAGATTACTATTTTTCCGTGAAGTTTTTTTGAAATCTGACACATCAGTTGCATAGAGGATAAGTTTATCTTTAATTCTGTGAATAACACTTGCATCTTTTATCAATGTTTATTATGAGTATTTCTGCAAAATCACCAGATGTTTTGGAATCAAAACATTACTGCACTTAACGCGCCAATGTAAACTGAGATGTTTGGATATAAATATGCACATTATCGAACAAAACATACATGTATTGTGTAACATGATGTCCTATGAGTGTCATCTGATGAAGATCATCAAAGGTTAGTGATTCATTTTATCTATATTTCTGCATTTTGTGACTCCTATCTTTGGCTGGAAAATGGCTGTGTGTTTTTTTGACTTGGCTCTGAACTAACATAATCATATGTTGTGCTTTCGCTGTAAAGCCTTTTTGAAATCGGACACGATGGGTAGATTAACAAGATGTTTATCTATCATTTGCTGTGTTGGACTTGATTCAGGTTGTCCCTCTCACCAGACCGTTCATCTGGGGACCTTGTGTGGTCTGATTGGTGCATTTGTTTGCTCTGGTTGGTTGAACTGCCTGGCCTGGAGTGGGGCTGTGGCTGCCTGGACAAATTATCAACACAAATGAAATAAAAACTTAAAATACCGCTCTTAACAATTAGAAAGAGGTCTGCCTTGGGCAGGTTATTCACAAATATTGCCCCAAGAAGGGTGTCCGCTTAGGTGAATAGTTAGGACGCAGTAGAAAGTTGACCCGATTAGGTTTAAATAAATAAATCCTCCGTCTGGCTAAAGGGGGTCTGTAAATTGGTGGGTCACTCCGCAATACCGCTCTGAAGAACAGAGGTCTGCACTGGGCGGGTGAA
Organism: Salvelinus namaycush; assembly: GCF_016432855.1. NCBI lineage: Eukaryota > Metazoa > Chordata > Actinopteri > Salmoniformes > Salmonidae > Salvelinus > Salvelinus namaycush. Next base: position 42,094,046 of record NC_052331.1, on the reverse strand, counting down.
TAGGTAATGATGGGACTCTGACCCGATTAGGCAGAACTCCCATCATACCACAACATCCTGTAGAAGAATGTCTTCCTGTGTTTGTGGAAGTGTATCAGGTTAGGCTAAAACTGCAGGTCGTTTTAGGTCAAACGTAGTGTGTGTATGAGCGAATGTGAATAAAAGCCTGAATGAGTGTGAATAAAAGCCTGAATGAGTAAAAGCTTCTCTGTGTAGCAGAAGTGTATCAGACTAGGCTAAGACTGCAGTTCAATAAGGGAGAACTAGTGTGTGTGTGCCAACTGGTCAAGGGGAAGCACAAGTCTCTCTGTGACAGTTAATTGAGTGTAATTTGAGAAGAAGGGTGCGTCTAGCGCTTAATGGGAAGAGGGAATAAAATCAATAGCTGTTGATTAAAAGGAACTATGTAAAGATAAGAGATTGACAAAATAGCATGTTAAGTAATTATCCTCACATAACATAGGAATATGTTAATAGGTTTCTGTCTTGCTGTTAGTACATAGCAACAGGAGCAGCATAGTCATAAGCTACTGCACCCAGACACGTGAAGTACAAACATCATTGGTGGATATAGTAATCCCTGTGCCTTCCATATTTACGTAGTGCCTTGTGGTTGGAGGCCGAGCAGTTGCCATACCAGGCAGTGATGCAACCCGCCAGGATGCTCTCGATGGTGCAGCTGTAAAACCTTTTGAGAATCTGAGGACCCATGCCAAATCTTTTCAGTCTCCTGAGGGGGAATAGGTTTTGTCGTGCTCTCTTCATGACTGTCTTGGTGTGCTTGGACCATGTTAGTTTGTTGGAGATGTGGTCGCCAAGGAACTTGAAGCTCTCAACCTGCTTCACTGCAGCCCCGTCGATGAGAATGGGGGCGTCCTCGGTCCTCCTTTTCCTGTAGTCAACAATCATCTCCTTTGTCTTGATCACGTTGAGGGATGAGTTGTTGTCCTTGGACCACACGGTCAGGTCTCTGACCTCCTCCCTATAGGTTGTCTCATCGTTGTTGGTGATCAGGCCTATCACTGTTGTGTCATTAGCAAACTTAATGATGGTATTGGAGTCGTGCCTGGCCGTGCAATCATGAGTGAACAGGGAGTACAGGAGGGGACTGAGTACGCACCCCTGAGGTGCCCCCGTGTTGATGATCAGCATGGCAGATGTGTTGTTACCTACCCTTACCACCTGGGGGCGGCCCGTCAGGAAGTCCAGGATCCAGTTGTAGAGGAAGGTGTTTAGTTCCAGGTTCTTTAGCTTAGTGATGAGCTTTGAGGGCACTATGGTGTTGAACACTGAGCTGTAGTCAATGAACAGCATTCTCACATAGGTGTTCCTTTTGTCCAGGTGACAAAGGGCAGTGTGGACTGCAATAGAGATTGCATCACCTGTGGATCTGTTGATGCGGTATGGAAATTGAAGTGGGTCTAGGGTTTCTGGGATAATGGTGTTGATGTGAGCCATGACCAGCCTTTCAAAGCACTTCATGGCTACAGACGTGAGTGCTACGGGTCAGTAGTCATTTAGGCAGGTTACCTTAGTGTTCTTGGGCACAGGGACTATGGTGGTCTGCTTGAAACATGTTGGTATTACAGACTCAGACAAGGAGAAGTTGAAAATGTCAGTGAAGACACTTACCAGTTGGTCAGCGCATGCTCGCAGTACACGTCCTGGTAATCCGTCTGGCCTTGTGGCCTTGTGAATGTTGACCTGTTTAAAGGTCTTACTCACATCGGCTGCGGAAAGCGTGATCACACAGTCGTCCGGAACAGCTGAAGCTCTCATGCATGTTTCAGTGTTACTTGCCTCAAAGTGACCATAGAAGTTATGTAGCTTGTCTGGTAGGCTCATGTCACTGGGCAGCTCACAGCTTTGCTTCCCTTTGTAGTCTGTAGTTGTTTGCAAGCCCTGCCACATCCGACGAGCGTCGGAGCCGGTGTAGTACAATTCAAACTTTGTCATGTATTGGCGCTTTGCCTGTTTGATGGAAGCACCTTTGGCAGCAATTACAGCCTAGATTCTTCTTGGGTAGGACTACAAGCTTTACAAGCTTGGCACACCTGTATTTGGGGAGTTTTTCCCATTCTTCTCTGCAGATCCTCTCAACCTATGTTGGATAGGGACCATCGCTGCACAGCTATTTCCAGGTGTCTCCAGAGATTTTAGATCGGATTCAAGACCGAGCTCTGGCTGGGCCACTCAAGAACATTTAGAGGCTTGTTCCGAAGCCACTCCTGCATTGTCTTGGCTGTGTGCTTAGGCTCGTTGTCCTGTTGGAAGGTGTACCTCCGCCCCAGTCTGAGGTCCTGAGCGTTCTGGAGCTGGTTTTCATCAAGGCTCTCTCTGTACTTTGCTCTGTTCATCTATCCCTTGATCCTGACTAGTCTCCCAGTCCCTGCCGCTGAATAATGTCCCCACAGCAAGATGCTGCCACCACCATGCTTCACCGTAGGGACGGTGCCAGGTTTCCTCCAGACGTGATGCTTGGCATTCAGGCCAAAGAGTTCAATCTTGGTTTCATCAGACCAGAGAATCTTGTTTCCTTTAGGTGCCTTTTGGCAAACTCCAAGTGGGATGTCATGTGCCTTTTACTGAGGAGTGGGCTGCCAGCTCTAGGAAGAGTCTTGGTGGTTCCAAACTTCTTCCAATGATGGAGGCCACTGTGCTTTTTGGGATGTTCAATGCTGCAGAAACATTTTGGTACCCTTCCCCAGATCTGTGCCTCAACATAATCCTGTCTCGGAGCTCTACAGACAATTCCTTCAACCTCATGGCTTTTATTTTGCTCGAGCGGTCCGAAGGGAACAAAGGTTGCAGCTCAAAAATGAGGGAGCGCTGGGAGAGAAAAGCCCAGCAGGATCCGGAATTTCCAGTGTAGCGCTCCGGAGGAGGTAAGTGGGGTTCTCGGGACACAGGGGTAGGCTGCCTAACAGACAACCCACGGAATTGCTCCAGCAATGTGTTAAACGCTCTGTCATGGCGATCGGCCAAGGTCTGGAACTCTTCCATGAGACCACGATGCAACTTCTCGTGCCTTCCAATGGTGGCTCCTTGGGAGGAGAGGGTGTTACAGAGCCGGTCTGAGTCTGCTAGGTCAGTCATGGCCAGTTTGTACTATCAGGTTACAATTATGACTGAAATGTAGACAGTGTCGAAGAAACAAATGTTTATTTCAAGTACAGAGGCAGGCACACGACAGGTCAAAGGCAGGCAGAGGTCAGTAATCCAGAGAGGGTGTAAAAGGTCCAGAATGGCAGGCAGGGTCAGGGCAAGCAGGGGTCAATAATCTAATGAGGTGGGGCAAGGTATATAACTGCAGGTAGGCTCAGGGTCAAAGCAGGCAGAACGGTCAAAACCGAGAAGGACTAGAAAACAGGAGCAAAAACAGACAGGAGCAAGGGAACAAACGCTGGTAGGTTTCACAAACAAAATGAACTGGCAACAGACAAACAGAGAACACAGGTATAAATACACAGGGGATGATGGGGAAGATGGGCGACACCAGGAGGGAGGTGGAGACAAGCACAAAGACAGGTGAAACAGATCAGGGTATGACAATAGCGGGATTTCTTATAAGCATGGTTAGAGAGCGGAAGCTGCCCTTTTAGCTCAGTGAGGATGTTGCTTGTAATCCATGGCTTCTGCTTGGGGTATGTACATACTGTCACTGTTGGGACAACGTCGTTGATGGACTTATTGATGAAGCCGGCGATGAATCCCGGAACATATTCCAGTCTGTGCTAGCAAAACAGTCTTGTAGCTTAGCATCTGCGTCATCTGATCGCTTCCGTATTGAGCGAGTGACTGGTACTTCCTGCTTTAGTTTTTGCTTGTAAATTGGAATCAGGAGGATAGAATTATGGTCAGATTTGCCAAATGAAGGGTGAGGGAGAGTTATGTATGCGTCTCTGTGTGCGGAGTAAAGGTGGTCTAGAATTTTTTTTCGTCTGGTTGCACATGTGACATGAAATTAGGTAAATCGGATTTAAGTTTCTCTGCATTAATGTCCCCGGCCGCTAGGAGCGCCGCCTCTGAATGAGCATTTTCTTGTTTGCCTATGGCCTTATACTTTGACTGCGGTCTTAGTGCCAGCGTCAGTTTGTGGTGGTAAATAGACAGCTGTGAAAAATATAGATGAACTCTCTTGGTAAATAGTGTGGTCTACAGCTTATCATGAGATACTCTACCCTTAATATTAGATTTTGCGCACCAGCTGTTTTTGACAAATAGACACAGACCACCACCACTTGTCTTACCGGAGGCAGCTGTTCTGTCTTGCCGGTGCACTAAACAATATTATCCATGTTGTCATTCAGCCACGTGTAACGAGCTCATCCAGTTTATTCTCCAATGATTGCACATTGGCCAATAGGACCAATGTTACCCACTCACCAACGAATTCTCACAAGGCACCCGGACCTTCGTCACTTGTATCAGCGTCTCTTCTTCATGTAAATGACGGGGATTTGGGCCTGGTCTGGTATCAGCAGTAAATCCTTCGCATTCGACTCGTAAAAAAAAAAAATCTATATCCAGTTCAAGGTGAGTCATCGCTGTTCTGATATCCAGATTTTTTTTGGTCACGAGTCGAATGCGAAGGATTGGTCATAAGACAGTGGCAAAAATATTAGTGATCATTGTCCAGTTGTGTGTGTTAGAGATGTGATAAATCAAAAATCGAAACCTTGTGTCATCACAAAGAGGAACCTAAAAAACTACAGTTCCATTACCCCCCCTGCTGACCTGGCTCTAACAAGGCTACAGTCCCATTACCCCCCCTGCTGACCTGGCTGTAACAAGGCTACAGTCCCATTACCCCCCCTGCTGACCTGGCTGTAACAAGGCTACAGTCCCATTACCCCCCCCCCCCCCTGCTGACCTGGCTCTAACAAGGCTACAGTCCCATTACCCCCAACCCTGCTGACCCGGCTCTAACAAGGCTACAGTCCCATTACCCCCCCCCCCCCCCCTGCTGACCTGGCTGTAACAAGGCTACAGTCCCATTACCCCTCCTGCTGACCTGGCTGTAACAAGGCTACAGTCCCATTACCCCCCCCCCCCCCTGCTGACCTGGCTGTAACAAGGCTACAGTCCCATTACCCCTCCTGCTGGCCTGACTGTAACAAGGCAACAGTCCCATTACCCCTCCTGCTGACCTGGCTGTAACAAGGCTACAGTCCCATTACCCCTCCTGCTGACCCGGCTCTAACAAGGCTACAGTCCCATTACACCCCCCCCCCCTGCTGACCTGGCTGTAACAAGGCTACAGTCCCATTACCCCCCCTGCTGACCTGGCTCTAACAAGGCTACAGTCCCATTACCCCTCCTGCTGACCTGGCTGTAACAAGGCTACAGTCCCATTACCCCTCCTGCTGACCCGGCTCTAACAAGGCTACAGTCCCATTACCCCCCCTGCTGACCTGGCTGTAACAAGGCTACAGTTCCATTACCCCCCCTGCTGACCTGGCTGTAACAAGGCTACAGTCCCATTACCCCTCCTGCTGACCTGGCTGTAACAAGGCTACAGTTCCATTACCCCCCCTGCTGACCTGGCTGTAACAAGGCTACAGTTCCATTACCCCCCCCTGCTGACCTGGCTCTAACAAGGCTACAGTCCCATTACCCCTCCTGCTGACCTGGCTGTAACAAGGCTACAGTCCCATTACCTCCTGCTGACCCGGCTCTAACAAGGCTACAGTCCCATTACCCCCCCTGCTGACCTGGCTGTAACAAGGCTACAGTCCCATTACCCCCCCCTGCTGACCTGGCTGTAACAAGGCTACAGTCCCATTACCCCCCCTGCTGACCTGGCTGTAACAAGGCTACAGTCCCATTACCCCCCCCCCCCCCTGCTGACCTGACTGTAAAAGGCTACAGTCCCATTACTCCCCTGCTGACCTGGCTGTAACAAGGCTACAGTCCCATTACCCCTCCTGCTGACCTGGCTGTAACAAGGCTACAGTCCCATTACCCCTCCTGCTGACCTGGCTGTAACAAGGCTACAGTCCCATTACCCCTCCTGCTGACCTGACTGTAACAAGGCTACAGTCCCAACCCCCCCCCCCCCCCCTGCTGACCTGACTGTAACAAGGCTACAGTCCCATTACCCCCCTGCTGACCTGACTGTAACAAGGCTACAGTCCCATTACCCCCAACCCTGCTGACCTGGCTGTAACAAGGCTACAGTCCCATTACTCCCCCTGCTGACCTGGCTCTAACAAGGCTACAGTCCCATTACCCCTCCTGCTGACCTGGCTGTAACAAGGCTACAGTCCCATTACCCCTCCTGCTGATCTGGCTGTAACAAGGCTACAGTCCCATTACCCCGCTGACCTGACTGTAACAAGGCTACAGTCCCATTACCCCCCCCCCCCCCCTGCTGACCTGACTGTAACAAGGCTACAGTCCCATTACCCTCCTGCTGACCTGGCTGTAACAAGGCTACAGTCCCATTACCCCCCCTGCTGACCTGGCTGTAACAAGGCTACAGTCCCATTACCCCTCCTGCTGACCTGGCTGTAACAAGGCTACAGTCCCATTACCCCCCCCCCCCCCCCCTGCTGACCTGGCTGTAACAAGGCTACAGTCCCATTACCCCCCCTGCTGACCTGGCTGTAACAAGGCTACAGTCCCATTACCCCCCCTGCTGACCTGACTCTAACAAGGCTACAGTCCCATTCCCCCCCCTGCTGACCTGGCTGTAACAAGGCTACAGTCCCATTACCCCCCCTGCTGACCTGGCTGTAACAAGGCTACAGTCCCATTACCCCCCCCCCCCCCCTGCTGACCTGACTGTAACAAGGCTACAGTCCCATTACCCCCCCCCCCCCCCCCCCTGCTGACCTGGCTGTAACAAGGCTACAGTCCCATTACCCCTCCTGCTGACCTGGCTGTAACAAGGCTACAGTCCCATTACACCCCCCCCCCCCCCCCCCCTGCTGACCTGACTGTAACAAGGCTACAGTCCCATTACCCCCCCTGCTGACCTGGCTCTAACAAGGCTACAGTCCCATTACCCCCCTGCTGACCTGGCTGTAACAAGGCTACAGTCCCATTACCCCCCCTGCTGACCTGGCTGTAACAAGGCTACAGTCCCATTACCCCCCCCCCCCCTGCTGACCTGACTGTAACAAGGCTACAGTCCCATTACCCCCTCTGCTGACCTGGCTGTAACAAGGCTACACTCCCATTACCCCCCCTGCTGACCTGGCTGTAACAAGGCTACAGTCCCATTACCCCTCCTGCTGACCTGACTGTAACAAGGCTACAGTCCCATTACCCCCCCTGCTGACCTGACTGTAACAAGCCTACAGTCCCATTACCCCCCCCCCCCCCCTGCTGACCTGGCTGTAACAAGGCTACAGTCCCATTACCCCCCTGCTGACCTGGCTCTAACAAGGCTACAGTCCCATTACCCCCCCTGCTGACCTGGCTGTAACAAGGCTACAGTCCCATTACCCCCCCTGCTGACCTGACTGTAACAAGGCTACAGTCCCATTACCCCCCTGCTGACCTGGCTGTAACAAGGCTACAGTCCCATTACCCCCCTGCTGACCTGACTGTAACAAGGCTACAGTCCCATTACCCCCCCTGCTGACCTGGCTGTAACAAGGCTACAGTCCCATTACCCCTCCTGCTGACCTGGCTGTAACAAGGCTACAGTCCCATTACCCCTCCTGCTGACCTGGCTGTAACAAGGCTACAGTCCCATTACCCCTCCTGCTGACCTGGCTCTAACAAGGCTACAGTCCCATTACCCCCCTGCTGACCTGACTGTAACAAGGCTACAGTCCCATTACCCCCCCTGCTGACCTGGCTGTAACAAGGCTACAGTCCCATTACCCTCCTGCTGACCTGGCTGTAACAAGGCTACAGTCCCATTACCCCTCCTGCTGACCTGGCTGTAACAAGGCTACAGTCCCATTACACCCCCCTGCTGACCTGGCTGTAACAAGGCTACAGTCCCATTACACCCCCCCCCCCCTGCTGACCTGGCTGTAACAAGGCTACAGTCCCATTACCCCTCCTGCTGACCTGGCTGTAACAAGGCTACAGTCCCATTACCCCCCCTGCTGACCTGGCTGTAACAAGGCTACAGTCCCATTACCCCCCCCCCCCCCCCCCTGCTGACCTGACTGTACAAGGCTACAGTCCCATTACCCCCCCTGCTGACCTGACTCTAACAAGGCTACAGTCCCATTACCCCCCCCCTGCTGACCTGGCTGTAACAAGGCTACAGTCCCATTACCCCCCCTGCTGACCTGGCTGTAACAAGGCTACAGTCCATTACCCCCCCCCCCCCCCCCCTGCTGACCTGACTGTAACAAGCTACAGTCCCATTACCCCCCCCCCCCCCCCCCTGCTGACCTGGCTGTAACAAGGCTACAGTCCCATTACCCCCCCTGCTGACCTGGCTCTAACAAGGCTACAGTCCCATTACCCCCCCCACCCCCCCTGCTGACCTGACTGTAACAAGGCTACAGTCCCATTACCCCCCCCCCCCCCTGCTGACCTGGCTCTAACAAGGCTACAGTCCCATTACCCCCCCCCCCCCCCCTGCTGACCTGACTGTAACAAGGCTACAGTCCCATTACCCCCCCTGCTGACCTGGCTCTAACAAGGCTACAGTCCCATTACCCCTCCTGCTGACCTGGCTGTAACAAGGCTACAGTCCCATTACCCCTCCTGCTGACCTGGCTGTAACAAGGCAACAGTCCCATTACTCCCCCTGCTGACCTGACTGTAACAAGGCAACAGTCCCATTACCCCTCCTGCTGACCTGGCTGTAACAAGGCTACAGTCCCATTACCCCTCCTGCTGACCTGGCTGTAACAAGGCTACAGTCCCATTACCCCTCCTGCTGACCTGGCTGTAACAAGGCTACAGTCCCATTACCCCCCCCCCCCCCCCTTCTGACCTGGCTGTAACAGGCTACAGTCCCATTACCCCTCCTGCTGACCTGGCTGTAACAAGGCTACAGTCCCATTACCCCTCCTGCTGACCTGGCTGTAACAAGGCTACAGTCCCATTACCCCCCCTGCTGACCTGGCTGTAACAAGGTACAGTCCCATTACCCCTCCTGCTGACCTGGCTGTAACAAGGCTACAGTCCAATTACACCCCCCCCCCCCCTGCTGACCTGGCTGTAACAAGGCTACAGTCCCATTACCCCTCCTGCTGACCTGGCTGTAACAAGGCAACAGTCCCATTACCCCCAACCCTGCTGACCTGGCTGTAACAAGGCTACAGTCCCATTACCCCTCCTGCTGACCTGGCTGTAACAAGGCTACAGTCCCATTACCCCCCCCCCCCTGCTGACCTGGCTGTAACAAGGCTACAGTCCCATTACCCCTCCTGCTGACCTGGCTGTAACAAGGCTACAGTCCCATTACCCCTCCTGCTGACCTGGCTGTAACAAGGCTACAGTCCCATTACCCCCCTGCTGACCTGGCTGTAACAAGGCTACAGTCCCATTACCCCCCCTGCTGACCTGACTGTAACAAGGCTACAGTCCCATTACCCCCCCTGCTGACCTGGCTGTAACAAGGCTACAGTCCCATTACCCCCCCCCCCCCTGCTGACCTGACTGTAACAAGGCTACAGTCCCATTACCCCTCCTGCTGACCTGGCTGTAACAAGGCTACAGTTCCATTACCCCCCCTGCTGACCTGACTGTAACAAGGCTACAGTCCCATTACCCCTCCTGCTGACCTGGCTGTAACAAGGCTACAGTCCCATTACCCCCCTGCTGACCTGACTGTAACAAGGCTACAGTCCCATTACCCCTCCTGCTGACCTGACTGTAACAAGGCTACAGTCCCATTACCCCCCCCCCCCCTGCTGACCTGGCTGTAACAAGGCTACAGTCCCATTACCCCTCCTGCTGACCTGGCTGTAAAAGGCTACAGTCCCATTACCCCTCCTGCTGACCTGGCTGTAACAAGGCTACAGTCCCATTACCCCTCCTGCTGACCTGGCTGTAACAAGGCTACAGTCCCATTACCCCTCCTGCTGACCTGGCTGTAACAAGGCTACAGTCCCATTACCCCTCCTGCTGACCTGGCTGTAACAAGGCTACAGTCCCATTACCCCTCCTGCTGACCTGACTGTAACAAGGCTACAGTCCCATTACCCCCCCCCCCCCCCCCTGCTGACCTGGCTGTAACAAGGCTACAGTCCCATTACCCCCCTGCTGACCTGACTGTAACAAGGCTACAGTCCCATTACCCCCCCTGCTGACCTGGCTGTAACAAGGCTACAGTCCCATTACCCCTCCTGCTGACCTGGCTGTAACAAGGCTACAGTCCCATTACCCTCCTGCTGACCTGGCTGTAACAAGGCTACAGTCCCACTACCCCTCCTGCTGACCTGGCTCTAACAAGGCTACAGTCCCATTACCCCCCTGCTGACCTGACTGTAACAAGGCTACAGTCCCATTACCCCCCCTGCTGACCTGGCTGTAACAAGGCTACAGTCCCATTACCCTCCTGCTGACCTGGCTGTAACAAGGCTACAGTCCCATTACCCCTCCTGCTGACCTGGCTGTAACAAGGCTACAGTCCCATTACCCCCCCCTGCTGACCTGGCTGTAACAAGGCTACAGTCCCATTCCCCCCCCCCCCCCCTGCTGACCTGGCTGTAACAGGCTCAGTCCCATTACCCCTCCTGCTGACCTGGCTGTAACAAGGCTACAGTCCCATTACCCCCCCCTGCTGACCTGGCTGTAACAAGGCTACAGTCCCATTACCCCCCCCCCCCCCCTGCTGACCTGACTGTAACAAGGCTACAGTCCCATTACCCCCCCCTGCTGACCTGACTCTAACAAGGCTACAGTCCCATTACCCCCCCTGCTGACCTGGCTGTAACAAGGCTACAGTCCCATTACCCCCCCCCCCCCCCCCTGCTGACCTGACTGTAACAAGGCTACAGTCCCATTACCCCCCCCCCCCCCCCCCCTGCTGACCTGGCTGTAACAAGGCTACAGTCCCATTACCCCCCTTGCTGACCTGGCTCTAACAAGGCTACAGTCCCATTACCCCCCCCCACCCCCCTGCTGACCTGACTGTAACAAGGCTACAGTCCCATTACCCCCCCCCCCCCCCTGCTGACCTGGCTCTAACAAGGCTACAGTCCCATTACCCCCCCCCCCCCCTGCTGACCTGACTGTAACAAGGCTACAGTCCCATTACCCCCCCTGCTGACCTGGCTCTAACAAGGCTACAGTCCCATTACCCCCCCTGCTGACCTGGCTCTAACAAGGCTACAGTCCCATTACCCACCCCCCCCCTGCTGACCTGGCTGTAACAAGGCTACGTCCCATTACCCCCCCCCCCCCCCCCCCTTGCTGACCTGGCTGTAACAAGGCTACAGTCCCATTACCCCCCCTGCTGACCTGGCTCTAACAAGGCTACAGTCCCATTACCCCTCCTGCTGACCTGGCTGTAACAAGGCTACAGTCCCATTACCCCTCCTGCTGACCTGGCTGTAACAAGGCAACAGTCCCATTACTCTCCCCCCTGCTGACCTGACTGTAACAAGGACAGTCCCATTACCCCTCCTGCTGACCTGGCTGTAACAAGGCTACAGTCCCATTACCCCCCCCCCCCCCCCCCCCCCCTTCTGACCTGGCTGTAACAAGGCTACAGTCCCATTACCCCTCCTGCTGACCTGGCTGTAACAAGGCTACAGTCCCATTACCCCTCCTGCTGACCTGGCTGTAACAAGGCTACAGTCCCATTACCCCCCCTGCTGACCTGGCTGTAACAAGGCTACAGTCCCATTACCCCTCCTGCTGACCTGGCTGTAACAAGGCTACAGTCCCATTACACCCCCCCCCCCCTGCTGACCTGGCTGTAACAAGGCTACAGTCCATTACCCCTCCTGCTGACCTGGCTGTAACAAGGCACAGCCCATTACCCCCAACCCTGCTGACCTGCTGTAACAGGCTACAGTCCCATTACCCCTCCTGCTGACCTGGCTGTAACAAGGCTACAGTCCCATTACCCCTCCTGCTGACCTGGCTGTAACAAGGCTACAGTCCCATTACCCCCCCACCCCCCTGCTGACCTGGCTGTAACAGGCTACAGTCCCATTACCCCTCCTGCTGACCTGGCTGTAACAAGGCTACAGTCCCATTACCCCTCCTGCTGACCTGGCTGTAACAAGGCTACAGTCCCATTACCCCTCCTGCTGACCTGGCTGTAACAAGGCTACAGTCCCATTACCCCTCCTGCTGACCTGGCTGTAACAAGGCTACAGTCCCATTACCCCTCCTGCTGACTGCTGTAACAAGGCTACAGTCCATTACACCCCCCCCCCCCCCCCCCCCCCCCCCTGCTGACCTGACTGTAACAAGGCTACAGTCCCATTACCCCCCTGCTGACCTGGCTGTAACAAGGCTACAGTCCCATTACCCCTCTGCTGACCTGGCTGTAACAAGGCTACAGTCCCATTACCCCTCCTGCTGATCTGGCTGTAACAAGGCTACAGTCCCATTACCCCTCCTGCTGACCTGACTGTAACAAGGCTACAGTCCCATTACCCCCCCCCCCCCCCTGCTGACCTGACTGTAACAAGGCTACAGTCCCATTACCCCTCCTGCTGACCTGCTGTAACAAGGCTACAGTCCCATTACCCCCCTGCTGACCTGGCTGTAACAAGGCTACAGTCCCATTACCCCTCCTGCTGACCTGGCTGTAACAAGGCTACAGTCCCATTACCCCTCCCCCCCCCCCCCCTGCTGACCTGGCTGTAACAAGGCTACAGTCCCATTACCCCCCCTGCTGACCTGGCTGTAACAAGGCTACAGTCCCATTACCCCCCCTGCTGACCTGGACTCTAACAAGGCTACAGTCCCATTACCCCCCCTGCTGACCTGGCTGTAACAAGGCTACAGTCCCATTACCCCCCTGCTGACCTGGCTGTAACAAGGCTACAGTCCCATACCCCCCCCCCCCCTGCTGACCTGACTGTAACAAGGCTACAGTCCCATTACCCCCCCCCCCCCCCCCCCTGCTGACCTGGCTGTAACAAGGCTACAGCCCATTACCCCTCCTGCTGACCTGGCTGTAACAAGGCTACAGTCCCATTACACCCCCCCCCCCCCCCCCCTGCTGACCTGACTGTAACAAGGCTACAGTCCCATTACCCCCCCTGCTGACCTGGCTCTAACAAGGCTACAGTCCCATTACCCCCCCTGCTGACCTGGCTGTAACAAGGCTACAGTCCCATTACCCCCCCTGCTGACCTGGCTGTAACAAGGCTACAGTCCCATTACCCCCCCCCCCCTGCTGACCTGACTGTAACAAGGCTACAGTCCCATTACCCCCCCTCTGCTGACCTGGCTGTAACAAGGCTACACTCCCATTACCCCCCCTGCTTGACCTGGCTGTAACAAGGCTACAGTCCCATTACCCCTCCTGCTGACCTGACTGTAACAAGGCTACAGTCCCATTACCCCCCCTGCTGACCTGACTGTAACAAGCCTACAGTCCCATTACCCCCCCCCCCTGCTGACCTGGCTGTAACAAGGCTACAGTCCCATTACCCCCCTGCTGACCTGGCTCTAACAAGGCTACAGTCCCATTACCCCCTGGCTGACCTGGCTGTAACAAGCTACAGTCCCATTACCCCCCCCTGCTGACCTGACTGTAACAAGGCTACAGTCCCATTACCCCCCCTGCTGACCTGGCTGTAACAAGGCTACAGTCCATTACCCCCCTGCTGACCTGACTGTACAAGGTACAGTCCCATACCCCCCCTGCTGACCTGGCTGTAACAAGCTACAGTCCCATTACCCCTCTGCTGACCTGGCTGTAACAAGGCTACAGTCCCATTACCCCTCCTGCTGACCTGGCTGTAACAAGGCTACAGTCCCATTACCCCTCCTGCTGACCTGGCTCTAACAAGCTACAGTCCCATTACCCCCCTGCTGACCTGACTGTAACAAGGCTACAGTCCCATTACCCCCCCTGCTGACCTGGCTGTAACAAGGCTACAGTCCCATTACCCCTCCTGCTGACCTGGCTGTAACAAGGCTACAGTCCCATTACCCCTCCTGCTGACCTGCTGTAACAGGCTACAGTCCCATTACCCCCCCTGCTGACCTGGCTGTAACAAGGCTACAGTCCCATTACCCCCCCCCCCCTGCTGACCTGGCTGTACAAGGCTACAGTCCCATTACCCCTCCTGCTGACCTGGCTGTAACAAGGCTAAGTCCCATTACCCCCCCCTGCTTGACCTGGCTGTAACAAGCTACAGTCCCATTAACCCCCCCCCCCCCCCCCCTGCTGACCTGACTGAACAAGGCTACAGTCCCATTACCCCCCTGCTGACCTGACTCTAACAAGGCTTACAGTCCCATTACCCCCCCCTGCTGACCTGGCTGTACAAAGGCTACAGTCCCATTACCCCCCCTGCTGACCTGGCTGTAACAAGGCTACAGTCCCATTACCCCCCCCCCCCCCCCCTGCTGACCTGACTGTAACAAGGCTACAGTCCCATTACCCCCCCCCCCCCCCCCTGCTGACCTGGCTGAACAAGGCTACAGTCCATTACCCCCCCTGCTGACCTGGCTCTAACAAGGCTACAGTCCCCATTAACCCCCCCCACCCCCCCTGCTGACCTGACTGTAACAAGGCTACAGCCCCATTACCCCCCCCCCCCCCTGCTGACCTGCTCTAACAAGGCTACAGTCCCATTACCCCCCCCCCCCCTGCTGACCTGACTGTAACAAGGCTACAGTCCATTACCCCCCTGCTGACCTGGCTCTAACAGGCTACAGTCCCATTACCCCTCCTGCTGACCGCTGTAACAAGGCTACGTCCCATTACCCCTCCTGCTGACCTGGCTGTAACAAGGCAACAGTCCCCATTACTCCCCCTGCTGACCTGACTGTAACAAGGCAACAGTCCCATTACCCCTCCCTGCTGACCTGGCTGTACAAGGCTACAGTCCCATTACCCTCCTGCTGACCTGGCTGTAACAGGCTACAGTCCCATTACCCCTCCTGCTGACCTGGCTGTAACAAGGCTACAGTCCCATTACCCCCCCCCCCCCCCTCTGACCTGGCTGTAACAAGGCTACAGTCCCATTACCCCTCCTGCTGACCTGGCTGTAACAAGGCTACAGTCCCATTACCCCTCCTGCTGACCTGGCTGTAACAAGGCTACAGTCCCATTACATCACCCCCCCGCTGACGCACTGGCTGTAACAAGGCTACAGTCCCATTACCCTCCTGCTGACCTGGCTGTAACAAGGCTACAGTCCAATACACCCCCCCCCCCCTCCTGACCTGGCTGTAACAAGGCTACAGTCCATTACCCCTCCTGCTGACCCTGGCTGTAACAAGGCAACAGTCCCATTACCCCAACACTGCTGACCTGGCTGTAACAAGGCTACAGTCCCATTACCCCTCCTGCTGACCTGGCTGTAACAAGGCTACAGTCCCATTACCCCCCCCCCCTGCTGACCTGCTGTACAAGGCTACAGTCCCATTACCCCTCCTGCTGACCTGGCTGTAACAAGGCTACAGTCCCATTACCCCTCCTGCTGACCTGGCTGTAACAAGGCTACAGTCCCATTACCCCCCTGCTGACCTGGCTGTAACAAGGCTAACAGTCCCATTACCCCCCCTGCTGACCTGACGTGTAACAAGGCTAAGTCCCCATTACCCCCCTGCTGACCTGGCTGTAACAAGGCTACAGTCCCATTACCCCCCCCCCCCCCTGCGACCTGACTGTAACAAGGCTACAGTCCCCATTACCCCCTCCTGCTGACCTGGCTGTAACAAGGCTACAGTTCCATTACCCCCCCTGCTGACCTGACTGTAACAAGGCTACAGTCCCATTACCCCTCCTGCTGACCTGGCTGTAACAAGGCTACAGTCCCATTACCCCTCCTGCTGACCTCTGTAACAAGGCTACAGTCCCATTACCCCTCCTGCTGACCTGACTGTAACAAGGCTACAGTCCCATTACCACCCCCCCCCCCTGCTGACCTGGCTGTAACAAGGCTACAGTCCCATTACCCTCCTGCTGACCGGCTGTATAACAAGGCTACAGTCCCATTACCCCTCCTGCTGACCTGGCTGTAACAGGCTACAGTCCCATTACACCTCCTGCTGACCTGGCTGTAACAAGGCTACAGTCCCATTACCCCTCCTGCTGACTGGCTGTAACAAGGCTACAGCCCATTACCCCCCTGCTGACCTGCTGTACAAGGCTACAGTCCCATTACACCCCCTGCTGACCTGACTGTAACAAGGCTACAGTCCCATTACCCCCCCCCCCCCGCTGACTGGCTTAACAAGGCGTACAGCCCATTACCCCCCTGCTGACCTGACTGTAACAAGGCTACAGTCCCATTACCCCCCTGCTGACCTGGCTGTAACAAGGCTACAGTCCATTACCCCTCCTGCTGACCTGGCTGTAACAAGGTACAGTCCCATTACCCCTCCTGCTGACCTGGCTGTAACAAGGCTACAGTCCCATTACCCCTCCTGCTGACCTGGCTCTAACAAGGCTACAGTCCCATTACCCCCCTGCTGACCTGACTGTAACAAGGCTACAGTCCCATTACCCCCCCTGCTGACCTGGCTGTAACAAGGCTACAGTCCCATTACCCCTCCTGCTGACCTGGCTGTAACAAGGCTACAGTCCCATTACCCCTCCTGCTGACCTGGCTGTAAAAGGCTACAGTCCATTACCCCCCGCTGACCTGGCTGTAACAAGGCTACAGTCCCATTACCCCCCCCCCCCCCTGCTGACCTGGCTGACAAGGCTACAGTCCATTACCCCTCCTGCTGACCTGGCTGTAACAAGGCTACAGTCCCATTACCCCCCCTGCTGACCTGGCTGTACAGGCTACAGCCCATTACCCCCCCCCCCCCCCCCTGCTGACCTGACTTAACAAGGCTACAGTCCCATTAACCCCCCTGCTGACCTGACTCTAACAAGCTACAGTCCCATTAACCCCCCCCCTGCTGACCTGCTGTAACAAGGCTAACAGTCCCATTACCCCCCCTGCTGACCTGGCTGTAACAAGGCTACAGTCCCATTACCCCCCCCCCCCCCCCCCCTGCTGACCTGACTGTAACAAGGCTCCCACAGTCCCCAACCCCCCCCCCCCCCCCCTTGCTGACCTGGCTGTAACAAGGCTACAGTCCCATTCCCCCCTTGCTGACCTGGCTCTAAACAAGGCTACAGTCCCATTACCCCCCCCCCCCCCCTGCTGACCTGACTGTACAAGGCTACAGTCCCATTACCCCCCCCCCCCCCCTGCTGACCGGCCTAACTAAGGCTACAGTCCCATTACCCCCCCCCCCCCCCCCTGACCTGACTGTAACTAAGGGGCTACAGTCCCATTACCCCCCTGCTGACCTGGCTCTAACAAGGCTACAGTCCCATTACCCCCCCTGCTGACCTGGCTCTAACAAGGCTACAGTCCATTACCACCCCCCCCCTGCTGACCTGGCTGTAACAAGGCTACAGTCCCATTACCCCCCCCCCCCCCCCCCCCTGCTGACCTGGCGTAACAGGCTACAGTCCCATTACCCCCCCTGCGACCTGGCTCTAACAAGGCTACAGTCCCATTACCCATCCTGCTGACCTGGCTGTAACAAGGCTACCAGTCCCATTACCCCTCCTGCTGACCTGGCTGTAACAAGGCAACAGTCATTACTCCCCCTGCTGACCTGACTGTAAACAAGGCAACAGTCCCATTACCCCTCTGCTGACCTGGCTGTAACAAGGCTCCAGTCCCATTACCCCCCCCCCCCCCCCCCCCCCTTCTGACCTGGCTGTAACAAGGCTACAGTCCCATTACCCCTCCCTGCTGACCTGGCTGTAACAAGGCTACAGTCCCATTACCCCTCCTGCTGACCTGGCTGTAAAGGCTACAGTCCCATTACCCCCCTGCTGACCTGGCTGTAACAAGGCTACAGTCCACTTACCCCTCCTGCTGACCTGCTGTAACAAGGCTACAGCCCATTACACCCCCCCCCCCTGCTGGACCTGGCTGTAACAAGGCTACAGTCCCATCCCCTCCTGCTGACCTGGCTGTAACAAGGCAACAGTCCCATTACCCCAACCCTGCTGACCTGGCTGTAACAAGGCTACAGTCCCATTACCCCTCCTGCTGACCTGGCTGTAACAAGCTACAGTCCCATTACCCCTCCTGCTGACCTGGCTGTAACAGGCTACAGTCCCATTACCCCCCCCCCCCTGCTGACCTGGCTGTAACAAGGCTACAGTCCCATTACCCCTCCTGCCTGACCTGGCTGTAACAAGGCTACAGTCCATTACCCTCCTGCTGACCTGGCTGTAACTAAGGCTACAGTCCCATTACCCCTCCTGCTGACCTGGCTGTAAACAAGGCTACAGTCCCATTACCCCTCCTGCTGACCTGGCTGTAACAAGGCTACAGTCCCATTACCCCTCCTGCTGACCTGGCTGTAACAAGGCTACAGTCCCATTACCCCCCCTGCTGACCTGGCTGTAACAAGGCTACAGTCCCATTACAACCCCCCCCCCCCCCCCACCCCCCTGCTGACCTGACTGTAACAAGGGCTACAGTCCCATTACCCCCCTGCACCTGGCCCCCCTGTAACAAGGCTACAGTCCCATTACCCCTCCTGCTGACCTGGCTTACAAGGCTACAGTCCATTACCACTCCTGCTGACACTGGCTGTAACAAGGCTACAGTCCATTACCCCTCACTGCTGACCTGCTGTAACAGGCTACAGTCCCATACCCCTCCTGCTGACCTGCTGTAACAAGGCTACAGTCCCATTACCCCTCCTGCTGACTGCTGTAAAAGGCTACAGTCCCATTACCCCTCCTGCTGACCTGGCTGTAACAAGGCTACATTCCCATTACCCCCCCTGCTGACCTGGCGAACAAGGCTACAGTCCCATTACACCCACCCCCCCCTGCTGACCTGACTGTAACAAGGCTACAGTCACATTACCCTCCTGCTGACCTGGCTGTAACAAGGCTACAGTCCCATTACCCCCTCTGACTGACCTGGCTGTAACAAGGCTACAGTCCCATACCCTCCTGCGACCTGGCTGTAACAGGCTACAGTCCCATTACCCCTCCTGCTGACCTGGCTGTAACAAGGCTACAGTCCCATTACCCCTCCTGCTGCCTGGCTGTAACAAGGCTACAGTCCCATTACCCTCCTGCTGACCTGCTGAACAAGGCTACAGTCCCATTACCCCCTGCTGACCTGGCTGTAACAAGGCTACAGTCCCATTATCCCCTCCTGCTGACCTGGCTGTAACAAGGCTACAGTCCCATTACACCACCCCCCCCCCCCACCCCCCCTGCTGACCTGCTGTACAAGGCTACAGCCCATTACCCCCCCTGCTGACCTGACTGTAACAAGGCTACAGTCCCATTACCCCCCCCCCCCCCCCCCCCCTGCTGACCGGCTGTAACAAGGCTACAGTCCATTACCCCCCCTGCTGACCTGGCTGTAACAAGGCTACAGTCCCATTACCCCCCCTGCTGACCTGACTGTAACAAGGTACAGTCCCATTAACCCCCCCCCCCCTGCTGACCTGACTGTAACAAGGCTACAGTCCATTACCCATCCTGCTGACCTGGCTGTAACAAGGGACAGTCCATACCCCCTGCTGACCTGGCTGTACAAGGTACAGTCCCATTACCCCTCCTGCTGACCTGGCTGTAACAAGGTCACAGTACCATTACCCCTCCTGCTGACCGGCTGTAACAAGGCTACAGTCCCATTACCCCTCCTGCTGACCTGGCTGTAACAAGGCTACAGTCCCATACCCCTCCTGCTGACCGGCTGTAACAAGGCTACAGTCCCATTACCCTCCTGCGACCGGCTGTAACAAGGCTACGTCCCATACCCTCCTGCTGACCTGGCTGTAAACAAGGCTACAGTCCCATAACCCCTCCTGCTGACCTGGCTGTAACAAGGCTACAGTCCCATTACCCCCCTGCTGACCTGGCTGTACAAGGCTACAGTCCACATACCCCCCCCCCCCCCCCCCCCCCGCTGACCTGGCTGTAACAAGGCTACAGTCCATTACCCCTCCTGCTGACCTGGCTGTAACAAGGCTACAGTCCCATTACCCCTCCTGCTGACCTGGCTGTAACAAGGGCTACAGTCCCATTACCCCCCCTGCTGACCTGGCTGTAACAAGGCTACAGTCCCATTACCACCCCCCCCCCCCCCCCCCCCCCTGCTGACCTGGCTGTAACAAGGCTACAGTCCATTACCCCTCTGTGACCTGGCTGTAACAAGGCTACAGTCCATTACCCTCCTGCTGACCTGGCTGTAAACAAGGCTACAGTCCCATTACCCCTCGCTGACCTGGCGTAACAAGGCTACGTCCCATTACCCCTCCTGCTGACTGGCTGTAACAGGGCTTACAGTCCCATTACCCCTCCTGCTGACCTGGCGGCTAACAAGGCTACAGTCCCATTACCCCTCCTGCTGACCTGGCTGTAACAGGTACAGTCCCATTACCCTCCTGCTGAACTGGCTGTAACAAGGCTACAGTTCCATTACCCCCCCTTCTGACCTGATACCTGGCTGTAACAAGGCTACAGTCACCTCACTTGGTATTCCTCCTGTCTGACTAGCCTGTATACACTTATACCCTCATCGATTCTCCGCATAGCCACGCAGCAGTCTACCCTGCTGACCTGGCGATGCGTAACAAGGCACAGCCCTAGTATAAACAACACCACCGTCACACCCACTCCTGTCGACCTGCGGCTGTAAAAGCTAAGTCCTAGTATCAGCCATTACCCCCTCGTCTGTACGCTGAGCTAGGCTAACAAGGGTGCATTTGGAGGCTGTACAAGCTCCAGTCCTTACCCTCCTGCGTGACCTGGCTGTAACAAGGCTCTCACTTAGCTGTCTCCCATCACTGCGTACCCACACCGGCCCGTCAACCTAATTGCGCTCTACCACATGTTGCTTATTACCAAGGCTGATATCCCTGCTAGACCTGGCTGTAACACATGCGCTACAGTGTCCATTACACTTCACCCCTCCGCTGACCTGGCTTGTAACTACAGGGTACAGTCCCACACTTACCCCCTACTGCTGACCTGGCTGTAACAAGGCTACAGTCCCCTATACCCCCCTGCTGACCTGGCTGTAACAAGCTACAGTCCATTACCCCCCTGCTGACCTGGCTGTAACAAGGCTACAGTCCCATTACACCCCCTGCTGACCTGGCTGTAACAAGGCTACAGTCCATTACCCCTCTGCTGACCTGCTGTAACAAGGTACAGTCCCATTACCCCTCCTGCTGACCTGTGTAACAAGGCTACAGTCCCATTACCCTCCTGCTGACCTGGCTGTAACAAGGCTTACAGTCCCATTACCCCTCCTGCTGACCTGGCTGTAACAAGGCTACAGTCCCATTACCCCCCTGCTGACCTGGCTGTAACAAGGCTACAGTCCCATTACCCCCCCCTGCTGACCTGGCTGTACAAGGCTACAGTCCATTACCCCTGCTGACCGACTGTAACAAGGCTACAGTCCCATTACCCCCCCTGCTGACCTGGCTGTAACAAGGCTACAGTCCCATTACCCCCCTGCTGACCTGGCTGTAACAAGGCTACAGTCCCATTACCCCTCCTGCTGACCTGGCTGTAACAAGGCTACAGTCCCATTAACCCCTCCTGCTGACCTGGCTGTAACAAGGCTACAGTCCCATTACCCCCCTGCTGACCTGACTGTAACAAAGGCTACAGTCCCATTACCCCCCCTGCTGACCTGGCTGTAACAAGGTACAGTCCCATTACCCCCTCCCGCTGACCTGCTGTAACAAGGCTACAGTCCCATTACCCCTCCTGCTGACCTGGCTGTAACAAGGCTCAGTCCCATTACCCCTCCTGCTGACCTGGCTGTAACAAGGCTACAGTCCATTACCCCTCCTGCTGACCTGTCAGCCAAGGACAGTAGCATATACAGCCCGACTGATCAGTCAGCACTCACGCATTACCCACCTGCTGAACCTGATCGCACTCTTCCCCTCGTAACCTGCTGAACACAGGTCAGTCCATTACCCCTCCCTGCCTCGACTCCTACCCTGTGCTGGTGTAACAAGGCATACAGTCCCCATTACCACTCCTGCTGCGGACTGGCTGTAACAAGGCTACAGTCCCATTACCCCCCCCCTGCTGGACCTGGCTGTAACAAGGCTACAGTCCCATTACCCCTCTGCTGACCTGGCTGTAACAAGGCTACAGTCCCATTACACCCCCCCACCCCCCCCCCCCCCCCCCCCCCCCCCCTGTGACTGACTGTAACAAGGCTACAGTCCCATACCCCCCTGCTGACCGGCTGTAACAAGGCTACAGTCCCATTACCACTCCTGCTGACCTGGCTGTAACAAGGCTACAGTCCCATTACCCCTCCTGCTGACCTGGTGTAACAAGGCTACAGTCCCATTACCCCTCCTGCTGACCTGGCTGTAACAAGGCTACAGTCCCATTACCCCTCCTGCTGACCTGGCTGTAACAAGGCTACAGTCCCATTACCCTCCTGCTGACCTGGCTGTAACAAGGCTACGTCCCATACCCCTCCTGCTGACCTGGCTGTAACAAGGCTACAGTCCCATACCCCTCCTGCTGACCTGGCTGTAACAAGGCTACAGTCCCATTACCCTCTGCTGACCTGGCTGTAACAAGGCTACAGTCCCATTACCCTCCTGCTGACCTGGCTGTAACAAGGCTACAGTCCCATTACCCCCCTGCTGACCTGACTGTAACAAGGCTACAGTTCCATTACCCCCCCTGCTGACCTGGCTGTAACAAGGCTACAGCCATTACCCTCCTGCGACCTGGCTCTAACAAGGCTACAGTCCCATTACCCCTCCTGCTGACCTGGCTGTAACAAGGCTACAGTCCCATTACCCCCCCTGTGACCTGGTGTAACAAGGCTACAGTCCCATTACCCCCCCTGCTGACCTGACTGTAACAAGGCTACAGTCCCATTACCCCCCCCCCCCTGCTGACCTGGCTGTAACAAGGCTACAGTCCCATTACCCCTCCTGCTGACCTGACTAACAAGGCTACAGTCCATTACCCCCCCTGCTGACCTGACTGTAACAAGCTACAGTCCCATTACCCCTCCTGCTGACCTGGCTGTAACAAGGCTACAGTCCCATTACCCCTCCTGCTGACCTGGCTGTAACAAGGCTACAGTCCCATTACCCCTCCTGCTGACCTGACTGTAACAAGGCTACAGTCCCATTACCCCTCCTGCTGACCTGACTGTAACAAGGCTACAGTCCCATTACCCCTCCTGCTACCTGACTGTACAAGGCTACAGTCCCATTACCCCTCCTGCTGACCTGACTGTAACAAGGCTACAGTCCCATTACCCCTCCTGCTGACCTGGCTGTAACAAGGCTACAGTCCCATTACCCCTCCTGCTGACCTGGCTCTAACAAGGCTACAGTCCCATTTTGTGGTTGTGCAGGAAGTCCTTACTGATTTCATACGGTCAAAACTAAATAAATGTTGTTTTCAAGTTCGAAAGATTGTGACAATTTTACTAATGACATGCCACTGGCTTTGAGTAAAGCCAGAGTGTCTATGTATGTGGATGACTCAACACTATACATGTCAGCTACTACAGCGACTGAAATGACTGCAACACTTAACAAAGAGCTGTAGTTAGTTTCAGAGTGGGTGGCAAGGAATAAGTTAGCCCTAAATATTTCTAAAACTAAAAGCATTGTATTTGGGACAAATCATTCACTAAACCCTAAACCTCAACTAAATCTTATAATAAATAATGTGGAAATTGAGTAAGTTGAGATGACTAAACTGCTTGGAGTAACCCTGGATTGTAAACTGTCATGGTCAAAATATATTGATACAGTAGTAGCTAAGACGGGGAGAAGTCTGTCCACAATAAAGCGATGCTCTGCCTTCTTAACACTATCAACAAGGCAGGTCCTAGTTTTGTCACACCTTGACTACTGTTCAGTCGTACGGTCAGGTGCCAAAAAAAGGACTTAGGAAAATTGCATTTGGCTCAGAACAGGGCAGCACGGCTGGCCCTTGGATGTACACAGAGAGCTAATATTAATAACATGCATGTCAATCTCTCCTGGCTCAAAGTAGAGGAGAGATTGAATTCATCACTACTTGTATTTATGAGAGGTACTGACATGTTAAATGCACCGAGCTGTCTGTCTAAACAAGATTCTCTGGCCTATTGAAACCAAGCACCACCCCTACGGTCTAGCACGGTGGTGCCAGCATCACGCTTTGTGGATGTTTTTCAGCGGCATCGACTGGGAGACTAGTCAGGATCGAGGGAAAGATGAATGGAGCAAAGTACAGAGAGATCTATGATGAAAACCTGCTCCAAAGTGCTCAGGACCTCAGACTAGGGTGAAGGTTCACCTTCCAACAGGACAACGACCCTAAGCACACAGCCAAGACAACTCAGGAGCTCTGGCCCAGCCAGACTCGAACCTGATCTAAAATCTCTGGAGACACCAGAAAAAAGCTGTGCAGCGATGCTCCCCATCCAACCTGACAGAGCTTGAGAGGATCTGCAGAGAAGAATTGGAGAAACTCCCCAAATACAGGTGTGCCAAGCTTGTAGCATCATACCCAAGAAGACTCGAGGCTGTAATTGCTGCCAAAGGTGCTGAGTAAAGGGTCTGAATACTTATGTAAATGTGACCTTTTATTTTTTATTTTGAATACATTTGTTTTTGCTTTGTCATTATGGGGTATTGTGTGTAGATTGATGAGGGGAAAACGATTTAATATATTTTAGAATAAGGCTGTAACGTAACAAAATGTGGAAAAAGTGAAGGGGTCTGAATACATTCCAAATGCACTGTATATATGGTGTATATTGTATATGGTGTATATATGGTGTGTAAATGGTGTGTATATAATGTATACTTTATATGGTGTATACTCTATATGGTGTACATATGGTGAGTCTATGGTGTACACTGTATTTGGTGTACATATGGTGTGTATATGGTGTACACTGTATTTGGTGTACATATGGTGTACATATGGTGTATATATGGTGTACACTGTATTTGGTGTACATATGGTGTGTCTGGTGTATACTGTATTTGGTGTACATATGGTGTATATATGGTGTGTATATGGGGTGTATATGGTGTATATATAGGGTGTATATATGGTGTTTATATGGGGTGTATATATGGTGTATATATGGTGTTTATATGGGGTGTATATATGGTGTATATATGGTGTTTATATGGGGTATATATGGTGTATATATGGTGTATATGGGGTGTATATGGTGTATATATGGTGTATATATGGGGTGTATATGGTGTATATATG
Organism: Salvelinus namaycush; assembly: GCF_016432855.1. Lineage (NCBI taxonomy): Eukaryota > Metazoa > Chordata > Actinopteri > Salmoniformes > Salmonidae > Salvelinus > Salvelinus namaycush. The sequence continues at coordinate 42,068,713 of NC_052331.1, read as the reverse complement.
GGGTGTATATGGTGTATATATGGTGTTAGGTGTAATATGGTGTTATATATGGGGGTGGTATATATGGTTGTTTTATATGGGGTGTGTATGTATGGTGGGTGTATAATATGGTGTGTATATGTGTATATATGGGGTGTTATGTTTATGGTGTATATATGTATATGGTATATTGTTTATATGGGGGGTATGTATTGGTTGTTATATGGTGTATATATGGGGGTATTTATTTTATATGGGTATTATATGGTGGTATATGGGGTGTATATGGTTGTTGGGTAATATTATATGGTGTTAGTTTTTGTGTGTATTTTTATGGGGTGTTATATATGGGGGTGTTGGGTATATATGGTTGTTTTGTATATATGGGTGTGTAATCTATGGGTCGTGATATATGGTTTTGTAGATATGGGCGGTGTTATACATATGGTGGTATATTATGGTTGTTTTTTGTTGATATGGGGGTGGTGTATATGGGTTTGTGTATATGGGCTATTGTAGATGTATATTATTGGGGGGTTTTTGTTGTATTTTATATGGTGTTATATAGGGGGGTTGGTGGTATTTATTATGGATATATAATATGGCGGGGTGTTGTTGTATATGGTGTTTGTTTATATTGGTGTTTTGTGTATTATATGGCGGGTTGTATATGGTTTGTATATATGGGTTTTTTTTTTGTTTTTTTTTGTTTGGATTTTGTTTGTTTTTGTATATAGGGTTTGTTATTATATGGTTGTTAATATTATGGGGTTTGGATATGGGTTTATATGGGGGTCTGGTATTTTTTCATGTAAAAATTAATGGTTTTTACAATTTATGGTTTTTGTGTATTATCTGTTGGGTATGTATAGTATGGGTGGTGTATATCTTGTGTATATATGGTTGGTGTATATTATGGGGTGTGGTGTGTATATGGTTTTTTGTATATATGGGTTTTATGGGGTTAGGTATATGGTGATATGAGTGTTTATTATGGTGATATCATGGGGTGTTGTTTGTATATGGGGGGTTGTATAAGGATTCTATGGTGTATTATATGGTGTGTATATATGGGGTTGTATATGGTGTATATATGGTGTATATTAAATGGGGTTGCTGTATATAGGTGTAGAGATGGTTGTCTACTGTTGGTGGACCCTTGCCCTCACCATTTTTTGAGGGAAAAAAAGATGCGCATCTTCTGTATTTCCCACAAGGAAATTAGTAAAGAGGGGAGAAGAAGAAAGAAAAAAAAGAAAAGAAATAGGAGGAAGAAAAAGAAAGAAGGGGTGAAGAAGAAAATATAAAGAAAAGAGAAAAGAATAGAAATAGAAGAAAAAGAAAACAGAAAGGAAAGAAATAAGAAAAATAAATAAGAAAAAATAGAAGGAAAGAAAGAGAAACAAAAGAAAAGAAAAAAGAGGAAAAAAAAAGCAAGAAAGAAAGAAAAGAAAGAAAAAAGAAGAAAAAGAAATAGAGAAAAAAAGGGAAAAGAAACGAGGAAGAAAGAAAGAGAAGAAAAAAGACAAGAAATAGAAAGAAATTAGAAGAAAGAAAAGAGAAATAGGAAAAGAAAAGAAAAAAGAAAAGAAAGGGGACCAACCATAAAGCCCAAATTAAAAAAAATTAGAAAGAAAAAAGCAGAAGAAGAGAAATATAGAAAAGAAATGACAACACAAAATGAACACATCAAAGACACAAGAAAAGAAAAAGTAGAAATAAAAGAAAAATAAAAAAATGGGAAAGAAATAGAAGAAGAAATGACAACAGACATGACCAAAAAAAAAGAAGTGAAAAGAAATAGGAAGGAAAAGAAATAAAGAAAAAAGAAACAAAGAGAGGGGGGAGGAAGAAAAGAAGAAAGAAAAAGGAGTAAAAAAAATAAAAGAAAAAAGAAAGAAATAAGAAAGGAATGGAGAGAAGAAAGAAAATGACACAAATAAATGACAAGAAAAAAAGAAAAAGGAAAGAAAGAAAAGAGAAAAGAAAGAAATAAGGAATAATAGAAGAGAGAAAGGGGGGGGGGAGAAAAAAAAAAAGAGGAAGAAGAAAAGACAATAATAAGAAAGAGAAGAGGAAGAAATAAGAAAGGGAAGAAAATAGAGGGAGAAGAAAAAAATAAGAAGAAAAGAAAAGAAAAAATTAGAGGAAGAAAAAGGAAGAAGAAAAGAAAAAAGAAATGAGAAAAGAAGGAGAGGAAAGAAAATAGAAAGAAAAAGAAAAAGAAAGAAAAAGAAAGAAAATAAGAAAATAAGAAGAAAAGAGAAGAAGAAGAAATAGAAAAAATAGAAAGAAAGAAGAAAAGCAAAGAAAGAAGAATAAAAAGAAAGAGAAAGAGAGAAGAAAAATAAAGAAAAAAGAAAGAAGAAAGAAAGAATAGAACGAGAAGAAATAAGAAAAATAGAAAATAAAAGGAAAAAGAAGAAAATGAGAGAAGACCAAGAAAAAGAGGTATAGAGGTGAGAAGAAAAGGAAGAGAAGATAAGAAAGAAATGGAACCCAAATCCAAATAGAGGAAATGACAAATGACACATGATGAAAATGAAAACAGGAGTTTGAGTACAGCTGTGGTGACGTTCTAACTACTATGACATTCTAACTATGATATAGCTATGGTAACGTTCGTATTATGATCCAACAATGTGACGTTCTAACTATGGGGACATTCCTATTCTGTTCCAACTATGTTGACGTTCTAACTAAAGTGAAGTTCTAACTACTGTGACATACAAACTACTGTGACGTTCTAACTACAGTGACGTTCTAACTACAGTGACGTTCTAACTACAGTGACATACAAACTACTGTGACGTTCTAACTACAGTGGCATTCTAACTACTGTGACGTTCTAACTACAGTGACATACAAACTACTGTGACGTTCTAACTACAGTGGCATTCTAACTACTGTGACGTTCTAACTACAGTGACATACAAACTACTGTGGCGTTCTAACTACTGTGGCGTTCTAACTACTGTGGCGTTCTAACTACTGTGGCGTTCTAACTACAGTGACGGTCTAACTACTGTGGCGTTCTAACTACAGTGACATACAAACTACAGTGGCGTTCTAACTACTGTGGCGTTCTAACTACTGTGGCGTTCTAACTACTGTGGCGTTCTAACTACTGTGGCGTTCTAACTACTGTGGCGTTCTAACTACTGTGGCGTTCTAACTACTGTGAGGTTCTAACTACAGTGACGGTCTAACTACAGTGACGGTCTAACTACAGTGACGGTCTAACTACAGTGACGTTCTAACTACAGTGACATTCTAACTACTGTGGCATTCTAATTACTGTGAGGTTCTAACTACTGTGAGGTTCTAACTACTGTGAGGTTCTAACTACTGTGAGGTTCTAACTACTTTGAGGTTCTAACTATGGTGACATTATAACTATGGTGACATAACTATGTTGACATTATAACTATGGTGACATTATAACTATGGTGACATTATAACTATGGTGACATTATAACTATGGTGACATAACTCTGTTGACATTATAACTCTGGTGACATTATAACAATGTTGACATTATAACTATGGTGACATTATAACTATGGTGACATTATAACTATGGTGAAATTATAACAATGTTGACATTATAACTATGGCGACATTATAACAATGTTGACATTATAACTATGGTGACATTATAACAATGTTGACATTATAACAATGTTGACATTATAAGTATGGCGACATTATAACTATAGTGACATTATAACTATAGTGACATTATAACTATGGTGACATTATAACTATGGTGACATTATAACAATGTTCTTCTTCCTATGGTGGCGTTCTAACGGTGAAGTTGGGTTATGGTTAGATTTAGGGTTACCTTAGGAGCAGGGCTGATAGCCAGAGTGTTCTCTGCCAGCTTCTCCACTAAGGGGTTAACAGGTTCTGTTTCTGGGGGGTGGGTGGCCCTCCAGTAGGCCTCTAGGTAGTCTGCTATGTGCTCACAGGCATCACTCAGCTGGTTCTCATCCAAGATTACGTCATACATCTCCTGCAGGTCAGACAGGGTATTAGTGTCATTCAGACTGAATCCATGTCACTGCTGCTTTACCAGTCCCCTTGGATACCAGTTACTTCAAATAACACTATCTGATAATCAAGTCAAGCACATCTATGATTAGGAGCATGATTTAGACAGGATGGAAAGAAATAACGTAATCTCAGATAACAAGGATTCAGCATGGAGAGGCATAGACCAGGGTTATACAGACCGATACAGGAGGATACAGACAGATAGGAGGAGAAGGGTGCTACAGATTGATACAGGGTGATTAAAAATTATACAGCGTGATACTGACTGCTAGTATGATACAGACTGATGCAGACTGATACAGGGTGATACAGACTGATACAGACTGCTAGTATGATACAGGGTGATACAGACTGGTACAGGGTGATACAGACTGGTACAGGGTGATACAAACTGCTAGTATGATACAGACTGATACAGACTGATACAGGGTGATACAGACTGGTACAGGGTGATACAGACTGATCCAGACTGATACAGACTGCTAGTATGATACAGGGTGATACAGACTGGTACAGGGTGATACAGACTGATACAGACTGATACAGACTGCTAGTATGATACAGGGTGATACAGACTGATACAGGGTGATACAGACTGCTAGTATGATACAGGGTGATACAGACTGATACAGGGTGATACAGACTGGTACAGGGTGATACAGACTGGTACAGGGTGATACAGACTGATACAGACTGATACAGACTGCTAGTATGATACAGGGTGATACAGACTGATACAGGGTGATACAGACTGGTACAGGGTGATACAGACTGATCCAGACTGATACAGACTGCTAGTATGATACAGGGTGATACAGACTGGTACAGGGTGATACAGACTGATACAGACTGATACAGACTGCTAGTATGATACAGGGTGATACAGACTGATACAGGGTGATACAGACTGCTAGTATGATACAGGGTGATACAGACTGATACAGGGTGATACAGACTGGTACAGGGTGATACAGACTGGTACAGGGTGATACAGACTGCTAGTATGATACAGGGTGATACAGACTGATCCAGACTGATACAGACTGCTAGTATGATACAGGGTGATACAGACTGATACAGGGTGATACAGACTGATACAGACTGATAGAGGGTGATACAGACTTATACAGACTGATAGAGGTGGGATACAGACTTATACAGATGGATACAGGGTGCTATAGGCTGATACGAACTGGTACATATTGATGTAGGGGGATACAGACTGATACAGACTGATACAGACTGCTAGTATGATACAGGGGGATACAGACTGGTACAGACTGATACAGGGTGATACAGACTGGTACAGGGTGATGCAGACTGATACAGACTGATAGACCGATACAGGGTGATACAGACTGATACAGGGTGATACAGACTGATGTAGGGGGATACAGACTGATACAGACTGCTAGTATGATACAGGGGGATACAGACTGATACAGGGTGATACAGACTGATGCAGACTGCTAGTATGATACAGACTGATACAGGGTGATAGAGACTGATATAACTGATTCCAGAACTGAAAGATTCCAAAAAGCGGCCAACTCTTTCAGGTCCGGTACCATTGTTGGGCCGCGGGTTTCAAAGGCTACTGGCATTACACACCTGTAACTCTGTTGCAATCCCTTTTATAGATAACTTTGACACCTTCTGGAAACAGTGGATCCTGGCCGATATGAGAGGGAGAAGTGAACCGTGTGAATAGCAGGGTCCATCTGGCTTGCCTGGAGTTAAGGTGTTTGGAGGTGTGGAGATACTCCAAGTTTTTGCGGTCGGTCCACACAATGAACGGATGTTCTGCACCTTCCATCCAGTGCCTCCATTCCTCCAAATCCATCTTCACTGCAAGAAGCTCACAATTCCCCACATCATAGTTTTTCTCCTTGGCATTGAGGCGGTGGGAGAAGAAGACACAGGGATGAAGCTTCAGGTCCAGGGAAGAACGCTGGGACAGGACCGCCCCCACTCCTACATCAGAAGCATCGGCCTCCACCACAAACTGACAGGAAGGGTCAGGATGAACCAAGATGGGAGCTGTGGTGAAGCTGAGTTACTGAGGGGCTGTGAGGTTACCACCATGGTAGGCTGCCTCCCAGACAACCCGCCAACGTTTGGACCCCCTCCATAAGGCCACGAAGCAGTTCCTTGCGTCTACCTTTGGTGGCTCCTTGTGAGGAGATGGCGTTGCGCAGCTGGCCCGGGTCTGATGGGTCAGTCATGGCCAGTTCGTACTATCACGTTTCAGGTAAGACCCAGATGCAGACAACGTTGAAGTAACAACAGTTTATTAATCCAACAGGGGCAGGCAAAAGACAGGTCAAGGGCAGGCAGGGGTCAGTCATCCAGATAGTCAGCCATACCCATATTCTCCTTCCCCTAAATCAAAACCTGATTTTTAAGTCCATATAGTCCGAAGTTCCATATTGCTTAAATAAAAAAAGATGAGTTAATCTTACCCATTTTTTCATTACCATAAATCCAACCTTATTTTAAGTGCACATAGTCCACGGATTCCATACTGCATGAATAAAAAATGAATTATATACATGTTTTAAACAAATGAATCCATAATTATACTGTGTAATGCAATGCAAATACACTGTATATCGGGGAGTACTTCAGCAGGAGGTAGCTATCACTCACAGCCACATTGTAATCTTAGAGTCCCTGAACATTTGGTTATTTACATACAATTTATCGCCCACGAGACAAACATTCTGCTTCTCTGCTCAGATCCTTTAGAAGTGGGGTACAGGGCACGCAGTCTCTCATTTTTAAAGGGGAATTTGCTCATTAATAGAGAACGGTGTGTTCTTCAGTTCCCTACCCTGTTGTAACAATGCATTTTGTAGTGAGTTAGCACTGCTCCGATCGGACGGGGCCTTCCCTCCACTCTGCCACCGAGAAAACGGTGAGCCCTTTGAAAAACTGTTCATCCGTCATCTTGAGATTACGTTTCATGAACACCTTTACTTTTTCCTCCGTTGAATGATAGTTTTCCTTTATTCCCATTCTAAAAATATTATTCTTCATACTTCTGCACTTTAGATCAAGTAATTCAGCTTTCATTATGACAACTCAGCGACACAATGGTAGGGTTTAACTGAGCTGGGCTTGGATCATTGAAATGCGTTGAGTCCAGGAGCTAATATTATTCGGATCCATCAATTCCTGTAGAGCATCTTCTGTTTCCAAAAGGTGTCAAAGTGATCTATAAAAGTCATTCCAACAACAGTAATCTGTTAGCCAGGTGTGTAATGCCAGCAGAGCTACAGTAATCTTTTAGCCAGGTGTGTAATGCCAGCAGAGCTACAGTAATCTGTTAGCCAGGTGTGTAATGCCAGCAGCCGGCTGCATCTTTCAAACCCGCGGCCCAATGATGGTACCGGACCTGTAATAATTCCCCCTTTTTGGAATCTTTCAGTTCCAGAATCAGTTCTTTACTATCCAATTTCAGAAGTAATGCTGTTTGAACCCACGTGGACAACAGCAGAATGGTTGGAAGCAGCCTTGTAATGTCCTGCACTCGTGTTCCAGGACTGAGTTTTTCCACCAAGAACCAGGATGTTTCTTATCATAAAACTGCCGATGACGACAGCCGGTGCAACTGCTGAGGAGGTTTGGCTGTTCTTTCGCAATCCCCTCAAGGACCAAAGGGTGGTGGGGCCCGAGAGCCAGCTGCAGTATCCATTGTGGATGATGAACAGGCGGGAGTCTCAGACAGCCTCACGGTCTGATGAGGGTATGAGCCCTGAGGATAGGAACCCGAGTTAGAAGCCACCAGAGAGGAAGACAGAACAGAGGAACTTCCGGATCCAATCTTGAATTAAAAGCCTCCAGAGCCTCTGGATCCAGTGCAGCAAAGTTGTTTCTAGTGTCTGTCCAGTCCAGGCTTAACATCTCCAAGGAGGCCCCTTTTGCCAGAGGACACTGTTTTTGATTTCCATGTAGCTCCATGGCTGGTTTATAGGATCAAGAACAAGAACTTCCACCAAGTCATCCAGGAGCATTTACATTTTATTTGTCTTTTTTTTTACTTAGCAGACACTCTTATCCAGAGCAACGTACAATAGCAAGTGAATACATTTTCATACGTTTTTCTGGACCCCTGTGGGAATCAAACCCACAACTCTGGTATTGCAAGCACCAGCCACACGGGACCAGGATTCCACCAGCATCCCACCAACTCCATTCTCCAGGCAAGGGGGAGACCCCTTCTGGCAGGGATCCCTGCAGAGTACCGGCCAGTCGGCTGGGGAGAGCCGCCACGGCGGTGACACTTCTACCAGGCCAGAGCGGCGTCCGGCTACTGGGTTGGAAGAGAAAGAAAAAGTAGGTGGGCATGGATTCCCCAGTAGCTTGTGTAGGATTCCCCAGTAGCTTGTGTGGGATTCCCCAGTAGCTTGTGTGGGATTCCCCAGTAGCTTGTGTGGGATTCCCCAGTAGCTTGTGTAGGATTCCCCAGTAGCTTGTGTGGGATTCCCCAGTAGCTTGTGTAGGATTCCCCAGTAGCTCGTGTGGGATTCCCCAGTAGCTCGTGTAGGATTCCCCAGTAGCTCGTGTGGGATTCCCCAGTAGGTTGTGTGGGATTCCCCAGTAGGTTGTGTAGGATTCCCCAGTAGCTTGTGTAGGATTCCCCAGTAGCTTGTGTAGGATTCCCCAGTAGCTTGTGTAGGATTCCCCAGTAGCTTGTGTAGGATTCCCCAGTAGCTTGTGTAGGATTCCCCAGTAGCTTGTGTAGGATTCCCCAGTAGCTTGTGTGGGATTCCCCAGTAGCTTGTGTAGGATTCCCCAGTAGGTTGTGTAGGATTCCCCAGTAGCTTGTGTGGGATTCCCCAGTAGGTTGTGTAGGATTCCCCAGTAGCTTGTGTAGGATTCCCCAGTAGCTTGTGTAGGATTCCCCAGTAGCTTGTGTAGGATTCCCCAGTAGCTTGTGTAGGATTCCCCAGTAGCTTGTGTAGGATTCCCCAGTAGCTTGTGTAGGATTCCCCAGTAGCTTGTGTAGGATTCCCCAGTAGCTTGTGTAGGATTCCCCAGTAGCTTGTGTGGGATTCCCCAGTAGCTTGTGTAGGATTCCCCAGTAGCTTGTGTAGGATTCCCCAGTAGCTTGTGTGGGATTCCCCAGTAGCTTGTGTAGGATTCCCCAGTAGCTTGTGTAGGATTCCCCAGTAGCTTATGTAGGAATCCCCAGTAGGTTGTGTAGGATTCCCCAGTAGGTTGTGTAGGATTCCCCAGTAGCTTGTGTAGGATTCCCCAGTAGCTTGTGTAGGATTCCCCAGTAGCTTGTGTAGGATTCCCCAGTAGCTTGTGTAGGATTCCCCAGTAGGTTGTGTAGGATTCCCCAGTAGGTTGTGTAGGATTCCCCAGTAGCTTGTGTAGGATTCCCCAGTAGCTTGTGTAGGATTCCCCAGTAGGTTGTGTAGGATTCCCCAGTAGGTTGTGTAGGATTCCCCAGTAGGTTGTGTAGGATTCCCCAGTAGGTTGTGTAGGTTTGCTACCTGTTTGCTAAGAGTAGGCACTTTGCCCCTGTAGTCCTCTGCAAGCAAATAGTCGCTACATTGAAAGTCTGGGCGGTCCACATTGTCCCGGAATAAAGCAACGATGTGTATGGCATTGTGTCGGCGAGCGGTTTGCTGATGTCAACGTTGTGAACAGAGTGCCCCATGGTGGCGGTGGGGTTATGGAATGTATAAGGTATAAGCTACGAACAATGAACACAATTACATTTTTATCGATGTCAATTTGAATGCACAGAGATGCCGTGATGAGATCCTGAGGCCCATTGTCATGCCATTCATCATCCGCCGCCATCACCTCATGTTTCAGCATGAACGGCGCCATGTCGCAAGGATCTGTACACTTCCTGGAAGCTGAAAATGTCCCAGTTCTTCCATGGCCTGCATAGAGCCTGATAAACTCTATGCAAATGAGATGTGTTGTGCTGCATGAGGCAAATAGTGGTCACACCAGAAACTGACTGGTTTTCTGATCCACGCCCCTACCTTTGTTTAAGGTACAGTATCTGTCACCAACAAATGCATATCTGTATTCCCAGTCATGTGAAATCCATAGATTAGGGCCTAATGAATTTATTTCAATTGACTGATTTCATTACATGAACTGTAACTCAGTAAAATCTTAGAAATTGTTGCATGTTGCATTTATATTTTTGTTCTGTATATATAAAGAGTAAAAAGGAATTGGTTCCAATACTGACCCCTGCGGTCCACATTGTGTAACATCCAGGACGTTACACTTGACACCTTTAGAAATCACACAATGTATCCTGTCTGACAGATCATTCTCAAACCACTTGCAAGAAGCCTGATCCAGGTCTATTTCAATCAACCTTTGAATGACAAAGTAATGGTCAAAAGTGTGTCCAGGTTAAAAACCAGACTGCATTGCTTGCTGTTTGGGGTTTTATGCTGGGTTTCTGTATAAGCACTTTGTGACATCTGCTGATGTAAAAAGGGCTTCATAAATACATTTGATTTGATTACATTTTGACAACTGGTGCACATTTAAAATGGAATGAGAAGTTTAAAAAGTTCTTAGCTGAGAGTTGGCCAGAGTTCTTAGCTGAGTTTGCCATGATACACGCAGGATCAAAAAGCTAAATAGCAGATATCATCTGTTATCCAGATAGAATCAACACTCAGGCTGGTACTGTCATGGTCATATAGAAAATTCACAAAAAGGACACAGGGCTGGTTAGGGTGAGGGTAAGGTTTGGGTTAGGGTTAGGGTTAGGGTTAGGGTTATTACGGTTAGGTTAGGGTTATGGTTATTATGGTTAGGGTTAAGGTTACTCTCAACATGGGACACTGGGACAGTTAGGGGAGGGTAATCTTTGGGTTAGGGTTATTATGGTAGGGTTATGGTTATTATGGTTAGGGTTAAGGTTACTCTCAACATGGGACACTGGGACAGTTAGGGGAGGGTAATCTTTGGGTTAGGGTTATTATGGTAGGGTTATGGTTATTATGGTTAGGGTTAAGGTTACTCTCAACATGGGACACTGGGACAGTTAGGGGAGGGTAAGCTTTGGGTTAGGGTTATTATGGTAGGGTTATGGTTGTTGTGATTAGGTTACTCTCACCGTTGGGCACTGGGCCAGCTTGTCTGCAGCCACCATCTGGACATTGAGATGCTTGGTCTGAGACTTGCCCCTGGTCTTGATCAGCCTTGATAACACCTGGACAACAGAAGACAAGAGGTAGAGAGGAAGAGCAGAAGAGACCGAGGGTGAAATTAACATATACAACCTATCTTTAATGTATAGAACCGTTACCACCCCAGCTGTATAGAACCGTTACCACCCCAGCTGTATGGAACCTTTACCACCCCAGCTGTATGGAACCGTTACCACCCCAGCTGTATGGAACCGTTACCAGCCCAGCTGTATGGAACCGTTACCAGCCCAGCTGTATGGAACCGTTACCAGCCCAGCTGTATGGAACCGTTACCAGCCCAGCTGTATGGAACCGTTACCAGCCCAGCTGTATGGAACCGTTACCAGCCCAGCTGTATGGAACCGTTACCAGCCCAGCTGTATGGAACCGTTACCAGCAAAGCTGTATGGAACCGTTACCAGCCCAGCTGTATGGAACCGTTACCAGCCCAGCTGTATGGAACCGTTACCAGCCCAGCTGTATGGACCCGTTACCAGCCCAGCTGTATGGACCCGTTACCAGCCCAGCTGTATGGACCCGTTACCAGCCCAGCTGTATGGACCCGTTACCAGCCCAGCTGTATGGACCCGTTACCAGCCCAGCTGTATGGACCCGTTACCAGCCCAGCTGTATGGACCCGTTACCAGCCCAGCTGTATGGACCCGTTACTACCCCAGCTGTATGGACCCGTTACTACCCCAGCTGTATGGACCCGTTACTACCCCAGCTGTATGGACCCGTTACTACCCCAGCTGTATGGACCCGTTACTACCCCAGCTGTATGGACCCGTTACTACCCCAGCTGTATGGACCCGTTACTACCCCAGCTGTATGGACCCGTTACTACCCCAGCTGTATGGACCCGTTACTACCCCAGCTGTATGGACCCGTTACTACCCCAGCTGTATGGACCCGTTACTACCCCAGCTGTATGGACCCGTTACTACCCCAGCTGTATGGACCCGTTACTACCCCAGCTGTATGGACCCGTTACTACCCCAGCTGTATGGACCCGTTACTACCCCAGCTGTATGGACCCGTTACTACCCCAGCTGTATGGACCCGTTACTACCCCAGCTGTATGGACCCGTTACTACCCCAGCTGTATGGACCCGTTACTACCCCAGCTGTATGGACCCGTTACTACCCCAGCTGTATGGACCCGTTACTACCCCAGCTGTATGGACCCGTTACTACCCCAGCTGTATGGACCCGTTACTACCCCAGCTGTATGGACCCGTTACTACCCCAGCTGTATGGACCCGTTACTACCCCAGCTGTATGGACCCGTTACTACCCCAGCTGTATGGACCCGTTACTACCCCAGCTGTATGGACCCGTTACTACCCCAGCTGTATGGACCCGTTACTACCCCAGCTGTATGGACCCGTTACTACCCCAGCTGTATGGACCCGTTACTACCCCAGCTGTATGGACCCGTTACTACCCCAGCTGTATGGACCCGTTACTACCCCAGCTGTATGGACCCGTTACTACCCCAGCTGTATGGACCCGTTACTACCCCAGCTGTATGGACCCGTTACTACCCCAGCTGTATGGACCCGTTACTACCCCAGCTGTATGGACCCGTTACTACCCCAGCTGTATGGACCCGTTACTACCCCAGCTGTATGGACCCGTTACTACCCCAGCTGTATGGACCCGTTACTACCCCAGCTGTATGGACCCGTTACTACCCCAGCTGTATGGACCCGTTACTACCCCAGCTGTATGGACCCGTTACTACCCCAGCTGTATGGACCCGTTACTACCCCAGCTGTATGGACCCGTTACTACCCCAGCTGTATGGACCCGTTACTACCCCAGCTGTATGGACCCGTTACTACCCCAGCTGTATGGACCCGTTACTACCCCAGCTGTATGGACCCGTTACTACCCCAGCTGTATGGACCCGTTACTACCCCAGCTGTATGGACCCGTTACTACCCCAGCTGTATGGACCCGTTACTACCCCAGCTGTATGGACCCGTTACTACCCCAGCTGTATGGACCCGTTACTACCCCAGCTGTATGGACCCGTTACTACCCCAGCTGTATGGACCCGTTACTACCCCAGCTGTATGGACCCGTTACTACCCCAGCTGTATGGACCCGTTACTACCCCAGCTGTATGGACCCGTTACTACCCCAGCTGTATGGACCCGTTACTACCCCAGCTGTATAGACCCGTTACTACCCCAGCTGTATAGACCCGTTACTACCCCAGCTGTATAGACCCGTTACTACCCCAGCTGTATAGACCCGTTACTACCCCAGCTGTATAGACCCGTTACTACCCCAGCTGTATAGACCCGTTACTACCCCAGCTGTATAGACCCGTTACTACCCCAGCTGTATAGACCCGTTACTACCCCAGCTGTATAGACCCGTTACTACCCCAGCTGTATAGACCCGTTACTACCCCAGCTGTATAGACCCGTTACTACCCCAGCTGTATAGACCCGTTACTACCCCAGCTGTATAGACCCGTTACTACCCCAGCTGTATAGACCCGTTACTACCCCAGCTGTATAGACCCGTTACTACCCCAGCTGTATAGACCCGTTACTACCCCAGCTGTATAGACCCGTTACTACCCCAGCTGTATAGACCCGTTACTACCCCAGCTGTATAGAACCGTTACTACCCCAGCTGTATAGAACCGTTACTACCCCAGCTGTATAGAACCGTTACTACCCCAGCTGTATAGAACCGTTACTACCCCAGCTGTATAGAACCGTTACTACCCCAGCTGTATAGAACCGTTACTACCCCAGCTGTATAGAACCGTTACTACCCCAGCTGTATAGAACCGTTACTACCCCAGCTGTATAGAACCGTTACTACCCCAGCTGTATAGAACCGTTACTACCCCAGCTGTATAGAACCGTTACTACCCCAGCTGTATAGAACCGTTACTACCCCAGCTGTATAGAACCGTTACTACCCCAGCTGTATAGAACCGTTACTACCCCAGCTGTATAGAACCGTTACTACCCCAGCTGTATAGAACCGTTACTACCCCAGCTGTATAGAACCGTTACTACCCCAGCTGTATAGAACCGTTACTACCCCCGCTGTATAGAACCGTTACTACCCCAGCTGTATAGAACCGTTACTACCCCAGCTGTATAGAACCGTTACTACCCCAGCTGTATAGAACCGTTACTACCCCGCTGTATAGAACCGTTACTACCCCCGCTGTATAGAACCGTTACTACCCCCGCTGTATAGAACCGTTACTACCCCCGCTGTATAGAACCGTTACTACCCCCGCTGTATAGAACCGTTACTACCCCCGCTGTATAGAACCGTTACTACCCCCGCTGTATAGAACCGTTACTACCCCCGCTGTATAGAACCGTTACTACCCCCGCTGTATAGAACCGTTACTACCCCCGCTGTATAGAACCGTTACTACCCCCGCTGTATAGAACCGTTACTACCCCCGCTGTATAGAACCGTTACTACCCCCGCTGTATAGAACCGTTACTACCCCCGCTGTATAGAACCGTTACTACCCCCGCTGTATAGAACCGTTACTACCCCCGCTGTATAGAACCGTTACTACCCCCGCTGTATAGAACCGTTACTACCCCCGCTGTATAGAACCGTTACTACCCCCGCTGTATAGAACCGTTACTACCCCCGCTGTATAGAACCGTTACTACCCCCGCTGTATAGAACCGTTACTACCCCCGCTGTATAGAACCGTTACTACCCCCGCTGTATAGAACCGTTACTACCCCCGCTGTATAGAACCGTTACTACCCCGCTGTATAGAACCGTTACTACCCCCGCTGTATAGAACCGTTACTACCCCCGCTGTATAGAACCGTTACTACCCCCGCTGTATAGAACCGTTACTACCCCCGCTGTATAGAACCGTTACTACCCCCGCTGTATAGAACCGTTACTACCCCCGCTGTATAGAACCGTTACTACCCCCGCTGTATAGAACCGTTACTACCCCCGCTGTATAGAACCGTTACTACCCCCGCTGTATAGAACCGTTACTACCCCCGCTGTATAGAACCGTTACTACCCCCGCTGTATAGAACCGTTACTACCCCAGCTGTATAGAACCGTTACTACCCCCGCTGTATAGAACCGTTACTACCCCCGCTGTATAGAACCGTTACTACCCCCGCTGTATAGAACCGTTACTACCCCCGCTGTATAGAACCGTTACTACCCCCGCTGTATAGAACCGTTACTACCCCCGCTGTATAGAACCGTTACTACCCCAGCTGTATAGAACCGTTACTACCCCAGCTGTATAGAACCTTTACTACTTTACTACCCCAGCTGTATAGAACCGTTACTACCCCAGCTGTATAGAACCGTTACTACCCCAGCTGTATAGAACCGTTACTACCCCCGCTGTATAGAACCTTTACTACCCCCGCTGTATAGAACCTTTACTACCCCAGCTGTATAGATCCGTTACTACCCCCGCTGTATAGAACCTTTACTACCCCCGCTGTATAGAACCGTTACTACCCCCGCTGTATAGAACCGTTACTACCCCAGCTGTATAGAACCGTTACTACCCCAGCTGTATAGAACCGTTACTACCCCAGCTGTATAGAACCGTTACTACCCCAGCTGTATAGAACCTTTACTATCCCAGCTGTATAGAACCTTTACTACCCCAGCTGTATAGAACCGTTACTACCCCAGCTGTATAGAACCGTTACTACCCCAGCTGTATAGAACCGTTACTACCCCAGCTGTATAGAACCGTTACTACCCCAGCTGTATAGAACCGTTACTACCCCAGCTGTATAGAACCGTTACTACCCCAGCTGTATAGAACCTTTACTACCCCAGCTGTATAGAACCTTTACTACCCCAGCTGTATAGAACCGTTACTACCCCAGCTGTATAGAACCTTTACTACCCCAGCTGTATAGAACCTTTACTACCCCAGCTGTATAGAACCGTTACTACCCCAGCTGTATAGAACCGTTACTACCCCAGCTGTATAGAACCTTTACTACCCCAGCTGTATAGAACATTTACTACCCCAGCTGTATAGAACCTTTACTACCCCAGCTGTATAGAACATTTACTACCCCAGCTGTATAGAACCGTTACTACCCCAGCTGTATAGAACCTTTACTATCCCAGCTGTATTTCTATTCATTATGGATCGCCATTCTTCCTGGGGTCCAGCAAAAATTAAGGCAGTTTATACAATTTTAAAACATTACCATACATTCAGACTGTGTGCCCTAAGGCCCCCACTACCACATAAATACAGTACAAAATCCATGTGTACATGTGTGTATAGTGCTTATGCTATCGCGTGTGTGTGTGTGTGTGTGTGTGTGTGTGTGTGTGTGTGTGTCTGTGTGTGTGTGTGTGTGTGTGTGTGTGCCTATGTTGGTGTTGCTTCACAGTCCCCACTGTTCCATAAGTAGGTTAAGGGGCAGCAGGTAGCCTAGCGTTGTTGTCCCGCCCTGGCCATAGAGAGGCTTTTATTCTCTATTTTGGTTAGGCCAGGGTGTGACTAGGGTGGGCATTCTAGTTTCTTTATTTCTATGTTTTCTATTTCTTTGTGTTTGGCCGGGTGTGGTTCTCAATCAGAGGCAGCTGTCTATCGTTGTCTCTGATTGAGAACCATACTTAGGTATCCCTTTTTTCCACCTGTCTTTGTGGGAAGTTGACTTTTGTTTAGGGCACATAGCCTTAAGCTTCACGGTTTGTTTTTGTTTCTTGTTTTGTTCGGCGTCTTTTTTTCCAAATAAAGAGAAAATGTACGATTACCACGCTGCACCTTGGTCCTCTTCTTTTAACGGCTGTGACAGGAAGGTTTTAATTGTTATAGTGGATACAACATCACCGATGCACTTGCTAATAAACTCGCTCACCTAGTCAGCATATACGTCAAGGTTATTGTCTGAGGCTACCCGGAACATATCCCACTCCACGTGATCGAAACAATCTTGAAGCATGGAATCCGATTGGTCAGACTAGCATTGAATAGACCTGAGCACGGGCGTTTCCTGTTTTAGTTTCTGTCTATAGGCTGGGAGCAACAAAATGGTGTCACGTGTGCTCCCTCTCCGGCCTCTAGGTCACCAGGCTGCTCGTTAGGGCACACACCTGTCACCAGCATTACGCGAATAATG
This sequence comes from Salvelinus namaycush, assembly GCF_016432855.1. Lineage (NCBI taxonomy): Eukaryota > Metazoa > Chordata > Actinopteri > Salmoniformes > Salmonidae > Salvelinus > Salvelinus namaycush. The sequence continues at coordinate 42,051,357 of NC_052331.1, read as the reverse complement.
ACACTCACCTGGACTCCATCACCTCCTTGATTACCTGCCCTTTATTTGTCACTCCCTTTGATTTCTTCCCCATTCGTCATTGTTGCTGTTTCATGTCAGTGCGCTGTTTGTGTTTCTTGTTTTGTTCATTTATTTATCAAATGTATTCACTCCCTGAACTTGCTTCCCGACTCTCAGCGCACATCGTTACAGAATGACGACTCAACAAAGGGAAGCATCAGGGAGTGTTTTTGTGTTGGAGGCTATGTCAGGTCCTGGTGTTGGAGCCGGAGCTACCTGGGAGGCCTCAGCCGGTTTGTAGGCTCCCATGCCTAAGCTGGGTGAACAGGTTCCCGTGCCTCAACCGAGGCAACCGGGGCGGTCTCAGCTGGCTCATCTTGCTCTCACTCCTCAGCCGGTTCATCAGGTTTCTGCGCCTCAGCGGAGGCGACCTGTCTACTCCAGGTCCCCGGGATCGTCATCTTGGTCGGCGTCCTGCGGCTGGAGCCGCGCGGGAGGGGGTACTGTCACATGTGCTCCCTCTCCGGCTTCTAGGTCACCAGGCTGCTCGTTAGGGTGCACACCTGTCACCAGAATTACGCGCATAATGACACTCACCTGGACTCCATCACCTCCTTGATTACCTGCCCTTTATTTGTATGTATTCACTCCCTGAACTTGCTTCCCGACTCTCAGCGCACATCGTTATAAATGGAGTCATGGTCAATGATAAGTCATTGTCTCAACGCAGCCTTATAATGCTGTGAAAGGATCCAGGATCCTACACGATTTGGGTGGATCATCCTCCTTATAAAACGTGTTTTGTTCCCAAAAGGTATTGAAATTGTCAACAAAATTTACTCCCATTGAGCTGCAATAATCACGTAGCAGTTGTGAAGAGAAAGAATCCTGCCAAAGCACTCAATGCCACGATTCAGAGACGTCACAGGGCCAGATATGATGGGTATTTTATTCATGTCTAGCAGAGAGTCAATCAGCTCTTTGAAATCCAGTTTCAACTGTTCAGAACTGCCCTCATAATGTCATTAAAACCCACATGGACTATGATAGAATTGATTTCCATGTCCTGGCATAGTACATTCAGGAGCAGCTTAGTAATGCAATTTACTCGAGCTCCGGGATAGGACATTGTTTTTGCACCGGGAACGGTCACATTTCTTACCATGGAGCTTCCCAGCATCACGGCTGGCGAGAAGGACGAGGAAATCCGCCACTCCGACGCTTCTCAGGAGAACCCTTTATGGACAGGCGTAAGGCAGGATAACTTGAACCCGTTGCTCCCGACGCCTGTGGCCTCCGACAGATGGAGAAGCCCCACTTGATCCAGAGCAGGGACGGAAGGTTGTCGACATCAACTTCGTAGTTGTAGGCACTGCGATCGCAGATACAGGCACCCCCAGCGACAAAGGTACAGGAAGATCAGGCTCCAGGACGGCAAAACTATTCGCTGTTTGTACAGCTCTCCGGGCCTCTCGTTGGGAGTGTAGATTGCTTTGCGGGAAGTCTCTTTGGCTTCCACGGCTCGTGACATGCGACCATTGTTGATTGTCTTGCTTCTCTTGCTGTGCTCCTTCGACTCCGCTATCAGATGGGGGAGCTCCGGGCAACACCGACCAGTCGGATAACAACAAACGACAAGGCGGAGATGCATCCAACAAGAGCGAACGCCGTCCAGCCACCAGCGTAGAAAATTTAAACATTCCACTCTGAGTTTTCCCCAGTTTCTTACGTAGGCTGGCAATCTGCGTTATCAATGAAGCCACCCCAAGCCTATAATCCTCGGCAAGTAAATAATTGCCGCAATGGAACTCCGAGTGGTCCGGTTTTTCCCGAAACAAAGCCTAATAGATACAGCTCCTACAGCGCTGGAACCATTCATTTATTTCTCCAGACAGAGGGCTCCATTACAAAACTCATCTAGTACCAACTACGTTAGCTTGATGGCTAACAGCTTAGCGTCTCAGTCAAGCAGGCTTCAACCTGTCTGTTCGGAATCCATGCAAAAACAACATCTGTATTCGTATTTAATGAATATCGGTTTTGTTTCAATCAAAAATATCAAACCGAGTGTTTACCAGCATACAATGTTCAGCTGCGCATTCTGATGACGTGGATTGAATCGTTGCATGAAAGAACAGGACCAAAGCGCAGCGTGGTAAGCGTACATTTTCCCTTTATTTAAAATGATGCCAACAAAACAATAAACCATACAAAAACGACCTTGAAGCTTAAGGGCTATAGTGCCACAAACAAATACAACTACCTACCATGAAAGGAGGACAAAGGGCTACCTAATATGGTTCTTAATCGGAGACAACGATAGACAGCTGTCCCTGACTGAGAACCATACCCGGCCAAAACATAGAACCATAAAATCATAGAAAACAAAACAGAATGCCCACCCCAAATCACACCCTGACCAAGCCAAATAGAAACATAAAAAGGCTCTCTAAGGTCAGGGCGTGACAGTTGCAGTGTTCTAGCGTTGGGGCTGTGTGTGATGCTGTATGGAGTTTGTGTAGAACCTTTAGGAGGTTGCCGTTTTAGAAACTTTACTAACCCAGCTGTGAGCAACCTTTACAAACCCAGCTGTATGGAACATTTACTAACCCAGCTGCATCAAACTTTTTACGAAACTAGCTGTGTAGAACCTTTACTAACCAAGATGTCAGGAACCTTTACTAACCCAGCGTTATTGAAAATGTATAAACCCAGCAGTATAGAATATTTTACTGACCCAGCTGTGTAGAACCTTTGCTAACCCAACTGTCAGGAACCTTTACTAACCCAGCTCTCAGGAACCTTTACTAACCCAGCGTCAGGAACCTTTACTAACCCAGCTGTGAGGAACCTTTAGTGACCCAGATGTGAGGAACCTTTAGTGACCCAGCTGTGAGGAACCTTTAGTAACCCAGCTGTGAGGAACCTTTAGTAACCTGGCTGTATAAAGACGTAACTAACCCAGCTGTACAGAACCTTTACCAAGCCAGCTGTGAAGAACCTTTACTAACCCAGCTGTGAGGAACCTTTAGTAAACCAGCTGTCAGGAACCTTTACTAACCCAGGTGAGGTGAATAGAACCATTACTAACCAAGCTGAATATAACCTTTACTAACCCAGGTGAATAGAACCTTTACTAATCCAGGTGAATAGATCATTTTCTAACCAAGCTGAATAGAACCTTTACTTACCCAGGTGAATAGAACATTTACTAACCCAGGTGAATAGATCATGTTGTAACCAAGCTGAATAGAACCTTTACTAACCCATGTGAATAGAACCTTTACTAACCCATGTGAATAGATCATTTTCTAACCAAGCTGAATAGAACCTTTACTTACCCAGGTGAATAGATCATTTTCTAACCAAGCTGAATAGAACCTTTACTTACCCAGGTGAATAGAACATTTACTAACCCAGGTGAATAGATCATGTTGTAACCAAGCTGAATAGAACCTTTACTAACCCATGTGAATAGAACCTTTACTAACCCATGTGAATAGATCATTTTCTAACCAAGCTGAATAGAACCTTTACCAACTCAGCTGTATATAATCTATACTAACCCAGTTATATAGAACCTTTGAATAACCCAGCTGTGAAGAACCTTTACTAACTGTCACGCCCTGGCCTTAGTTATCTTTGTTTTCTTTATTATTTTAGTTAGGTCAGGGTGTGACATGGGGGATGTTGGTGTGTTTTTGTCTAGTCAAGGGTGTTTGTAGTGTCTAGGGGGTTTTGGTAGAGTTTATGGGGTTGTGTTCAGTGTAGGTGTTTAGGTATGTCTATGGTTGCCTGAGTGGTTCTCAATCAGAGACAGCTGTCTATCGTTGTATCTGATTTGGAGCCATATTTAAGGCAGCCATAGGCATTAGGCAGGTTGTGGGTAATTGTCTATGTCTAAACGTTAGTAGCTTGTGTCTGCACTTTCGTTTTGTTTTGTAGCTTCACGGTCGTTTGTTGTTTTTTGTTAGTTTGTAAAAGTGTTTCGTTTCGTGTTCATCTTCGTCAATAAAAAAGGAAGATGAATTCGTATCACGCTGCGCCTTGGTCCACTTCTTCCACATCAAGACCTTCCCTGTAGACCTGACCAGTATTATAATAGACCTGGCCTTGGTCCTCTCTTCCACATCAAGACGATCGTGACACTAACCCAACTGTGAGGAACCTTTACTAACCCAGCTGACAGGAACCTTTACTAACCCAACTGTGAGGAACCTTTACTAACCCAGCTGTCAGGAACCTTTACTAACCCAGCTGACAGGAACCTTTACTAACCCAGGTGTGAGGAACCTTTACTAACCCAGCTGTGAGGAACCTTTACTAACCCAGCTGTCAGGAACCATTACTATACCAGCTGTCAGGAACCTTTACTAACCCAGCTGTCAGGAACCATTACTATACCAGCTGTCAGGAACCATTACTAACCCAGCTGTCAGGAACCATTACTATACCAGCTGTGAGGAACCTTTACTAACCCAGCTGTCAGGAACCTTTACTAACCCAGCTGTCAGGAACCATTACTATACCAGCTGTCAGGAACCTTTACTAACCCAGCTGTGAGGAACCTTTACTAACCCAGCTGTGAGGAACCTTTACTAACCCAGCTGTGAGGAACCTTTACTAACCCAGCTGTCAGGAACCTTTACTAACCCAGCTGTCAGGAACCTTTACTAACCCAGCTGTCAGGAACCTTTACTAACCCAGCTGTGAGGAACCTTTACCAACCCAGCTGTGAAGACCTTTACCAACCCAGCTGTGAAGACCTTTACTAACCCAGCTGTGAAGACCTTTACTAACCCAGCTGTCAGTAACCTTTACTAACCCAGCTGTCAGGAACCTTTACTAACCCAGTTGTCAGGAACCTTTACTAACCCAGCTGTGAAGACCTTTACTAACCCAGCTGTGAAGACATTTACTAACCCAGCTGTCAGGAACCTTTACTAACCCAGTTGTCAGGAACCTTTACTAACCCAGTTGTCAGGAACCTTTACTAACCCAGCTGTGAAGACCTTTACTAACCCAGCTGTGAAGACATTTACTAACCCAGCTGTCAGGAACCTTTACTAACCCAGCTGTCAGGAATCTTTACTAAACCAGCTGTGAAGACATTTACTAATCCAGCTGTCAGGAACCTTTACTAACCCAGCTGTGAGGAACATTTACTAACCCAGCTGGCAGGAACCTTTACCAACCCAGCTGTCAGGAACCTTTACTAACCCAGCTGTCAGGAACCTTTACTAACCCAGCTGTCAGGAACCTTTACTAACCCAGCTGTCAGGAACCTTTACTAACCCAGCTGTCAGGAACCTTTACTAACCTAGCTGTGAAGACCTTTACTAACCCAGCTGTGAGTAACCTTTACTAACCCAGCTGTGAGGAACATTTACTAACCCAGCTGTCAGGAACCTTTACTAACCCAGCTGTGAGGAACCTTTACTAACCCAGCTGTGAGGAACCTTTACTAACCCAGCTGTGAGGAACCTTTACTAACCCAGCTGTCAGGAACCTTTACTAACCCAGCTGTCAGGAACCTTTACTAACCCAGCTATGAAGACCTTTACTAACCCAGCTATGAAGACCTTTACTAACCCAGCTGTGAGTAACCTTTACTAACCCAGCTGTGAGGAACATTTACTAACCCAGCTGTCAGGAACCTTTACTAACCCAGCTGTGAGGAACATTTACTAACCCAGCTGTCAGGAACCTTTACTAACCCAGCTGTGAGGAACATTTACTAACCCAGCTGTCAGGAACCTTTACTAATCCAGCTGTGATGAACCTTTACTAACCCATCTGTGATGAACCTTTACTAACCCAGCTGTGAGTAACCTTTACTAACCCAGCTGTGAGGAACATTTACTAACCCAGCTGTCAGGAACCTTTACTGATCCAGCTGTCAGGAACCTTTACTAACCCATCTGTGAGGAACCTTTACTAACCCAGCTGTGAGGAACCTTTACTAACCCAGCTGTGAGGAACCTTTACTAACCCAGCTGTCAGGAACCTTTACTAACCCAGCTGTCAGGAACCTTTACTAACCCAGTTGTCAGGAACCTTTACTAACCCAGCTGTCAGGAACCTTTACTAACCCAGCTGTGAAAAACATTTGAATTACCGATCTGTGAAAACCTTTACCAACTTAGCTGTAATGAACCTTTCCTAACCCAGCTGTACAGAATCTTTACCAACCCAGCTGTATAACAAATGTACTAACACAGCTTTATAGAACCTTTTACTAACCTAGATGTGAAGTATATTTACTAACTCAGCTATAAAGGACCTTTACTAACCCAGCTTTGAGGAACCTTTACTAACCCAGCTGTGTGGAACCTTTACTAACCCAGCTGTGTGGTACCTTTACTAACCCAGCTTTGAGGAACCTTACCTTGGGGGAGGAGACCTTGATGTAGACCAGGATGGGGGCCAGCGATGTTTTAGATAGCTGTATTGGGTGGTTCACTGTGTCTGCATCCAGCACCACCAGTTGTAGGCTCCGGGCTAGCTCAAAGATCCGCTCCACCTCCCCCTGGATTTGGGCTGCAGAGACATGGAGCATGCTGTTCACTAAAACCTCCAACAATTAACCCTCTAAACAAACCCTAACCCTTCTAAACAAGCCCTGACATATCTAAATGTTATAAGATAAATGATCACATCTACGGTGTCCTTTTATACAGCACAGTCTAGAGCAGAGGTTTTCAAAGTGTGAGACACTTCCCAGGGGTGTGCCAAAGAGTTTCAAGGAATGTGTGAAAGGAAAGACAAGTCAAACTGTATTCGGTTCTCCAATAAATGAAATAACATAAAGCCTGTTTATAGTTACAATCATGGGGGAAACACACATTTAACCTTTTAACTAGGCAAGTCAGTTAAATTTAAGAAGCCATTGCCACTTTAAAAAGCCATTGCCACTTTAAAAAGCCATTGCCACTTTAAAAAGCCATTGCCACTTTAAAAAGCCATTGCCACTTTAAAAAGCCATTGCCACTTTAAAAAGCCATTGCCACTTTAAGAAGCCCGTGCCACTTTAAGAAGCCCGTGCCACTTTAAGAAGCCCGTGCCACTTTAAGAAGACCGTGCCACTTTAAGAAGACCGTGCCACTTTAAGAAGACCGTGCCACTTTAAGAAGACCGTGCCACTTTAAGAAGACCGTGCCACTTTAAGAAGACCGTGCCACTTTAAGAAGACCGTGCCACTTTAAGAAGACCGTGCCACTTTAAGAAGACCGTGCCACTTTAAGAAGACCGTGCCACTTTAAGAAGCCAGAGCCACTTTAAGAAGCCAGAGCCACTTTAAGAAGCCAGAGCCACTTTAAAAAGCCAGTGCCACTTTAAGAAGCCAGAGCCACTTTAAGAAGCCAGAGCCACTTTAAGAAGCCAGAGCCACTTTAAGAAGCCAGAGCCACTTTAAGAAGCCAGTGCCACTTTAAGAAGCCAGTGCCACTTTAAGAAGCCAGTGCCACTTTAAGAAGCCCGTTCCACTTTAAGAAGACCGTGCCACTTTAAGAAGCCCGTTCCACTTTAAGAAGCCCGTGCCACTTTAAGAAGCCCGTGCCACTTTAAGAAGCCCGTGCCACTTTAAGAAGCCCGTGCCACTTTAAGAAGCCCGTGCCACTTTAAGAAGCCCGTGCCACTTTAAGAAGCCCGTGCCACTTTAAGAAGCCCGTGCCACTTTAAGAAGACCGTGCCACTTTAAGAAGACCGTGCCACTTTAAGAAGACCGTGCCACTTTAAGAAGACCGTGCCACTTTAAGAAGACCGTGCCACTTTAAGAAGACCGTGCCACTTTAAGAAGACCGTGCCACTTTAAGAAGACCGTGCCACTTTAAGAAGACCGTGCCACTTTAAGAAGACCGTGCCACTTTAAGAAGACCGTGCCACTTTAAGAAGCCAGAGCCACTTTAAGAAGCCAGAGCCACTTTAAGAAGCCAGAGCCACTTTAAGAAGCCAGTGCCACTTTAAGAAGACCGTGCCACTTTAAGAAGACCGTGCCACTTTAAGAAGACCGTGCCACTTTAAGAAGACCGTGCCACTTTAAGAAGACCGTGCCACTTTAAGAAGACCATGCCACTTTAAGAAGACCGTGCCACTTTAAGAAGACCGTGCCACTTTAAGAAGCCCGTGCCACTTTAAGAAGCCCGTGCCACTTTAAGAAGCCCGTGCCACTTTAAGAAGCCCGTGCCACTTTAAGAAGCCCGTGCCACTTTAAGAAGCCCGTGCCACTTTAAGAAGACAGTTCCACTTTAAGAAGACAGTGCCACTTTTAGAAGCCAGAGACACTTTAAGAGCTCTGTTGCATTATTGCCCCAACCATGCTAGAAACTCAGTTTGTAGTTGCGTTTTTTAAATGATGCAACTCTTGCAATTTTAGGAGTTAAGAAATAAACGTGTTAGCTCTGGAAAGCCCCTTTTTAAATGTAGCCATAGAAACTGCTTTGGGCTCCCGAGTGGCGCAGTGGTCTAAGGCATTGCAAGAGGCATGGTTTGATTCCAGGCTGTATCACATCCAGCCGTGTTTGGGAGTCCCGTAGGGCGGCGCACAATTGGCCCAGCGTCGTCCGGGTTTGGCCGGGGTAGGCCGTCATAGTAAATAAGAATTTGTTCTTAAAAGGGAAATGGCTTTTTAAAAGGGACGGGAGGTAGCCTAGTGGTTAGAGCGTTGGACTTGTAACCGAAAGGTTGCAAGGTCAAATCCCTGAGCTGACAAGGTACAAATCTGTCATTCTGCCACTAAACAAGACATTTAACCCACTGTTCCTAGGCCGTCATTGGAAATAAGAATTTGTTCTTAACTGACTTGCCTAGTTAAATTTAAAAAATGGTTTCTTAAAAAGGCAATGACATGAATAATCAAAACAAGAAAGTAACTTTATTCAATTGAATAATGATTATCTGGATATTCTGAACTTTTATTGATGAAATATTTTTGGTAGGTCAGTTGTTAATTAAGGTGTGCAGAGCATGATTTTAGCCCATGAGCAGGAGATTAATAATGCCTACAATCAGAACTGACTGTCCAAAAATAAAAAGTTGTTCTGTAACAATTTCAGTGCAACTATTTATTTGACAAATATATGACATGCTCATTACATCCTCTCAGACTTTGAAAACGCCTGGTACAGAGTCAAAGTAGTGGTAAGGTTTCTATACAGCACAGTCTACAGGTAAAGTAATGGTAGGGTTTCTATACAGCACAGTCTACAGGTAGACTAGTGGTAGGGTTTCTATACAGCACAGTCTACAGGTAAACTAGTGGTAGGGTTTATATACAGCACAGTCTACAGGTAGACTAGTGATAGGGTTTCTATACAGCACAGTCTACAGGTAAACTAGTGGTAGGGTTTATATACAGCACAGTCTACAGGTAGACTAGTGGTAGGGTTTCTATACAGCACAGTCTATGTATTATATTATATTAGTAGCATTGTACATACCAGCAGTATCTGGAACCAGACAGCAAGGAGAGGGACAGGGTGTAAAGAACCAAGTAAATTACTTTCCCACTACCGTACAGTTAGGGTTAGTCAATATACTGTAGACCCTGTTCTGATTGAGTGTGTAACATAACATAATGCTTTACTGAGAAACGGAAGCTGCAAGATCACAGTACACCTGAAAAACCAACAAACACTAAGTTTCGAAGACTGACTCAGGAAACAAACGAAAAAAGTAAATAATTCAAGCTTCTGCAAAGGACAACAGAAAACACGTCTTTTAACAGGGAAATCATAATTAGTAAATTGGACACACTGAGTGTCATTAATGTCTCTAGGACGGTCTCTGCTGCCCTCTGGTGACAGGTGGATCCGGGTATGATACATTACCTCATTATAAACCCTGTTCTGATGTGGTATGATACATTACCTCATTATAAACCCTGTTCTGATGTGGTATGATACATTACCTCATTATAAACCCTGTTCTGATGTGGTATGATACATTACCTCATTATAAACCTTGATCTGATGTGGTATGATACATTACCTCATTATAAACCCTGTTCTGATGTGGTATGATACATTACCTCATTATAAACCCTGTTCTGATGTGGTATGATACATTACCTCATTATAAACCTTGATCTGATGTGGTATGATACATTACCTCATTATAAACCCTGTTCTGATGTGGTATGATACATTACCTCATTATAAACCCTGTTCTGATGTGGTATGATACATTACCTCATTATAAACCCTGTTCTGATGTGGTATGATACATTACCTCATTATAAACCCTGTTCTGATGTGGTATGATACATTACCTCATTATAAACCTTGTTCTGATGTGGTATGATACATTACCTCAATATAAACCTTGTTCTGATGTGGTATGATACATTACCTCATTATAAACCCTGTTCTGATGTGGTATGATACATTACCTCATTATAAACCCTGTTCTGATGTGGTATGATACATTACCTCATTATAAACCCTGTTCTGATGTGGTATGATACATTACCTCAATATAAACCCTGTTCTGATGTGGTATGATACATTACCTCAATATAAACCCTGTTCTGATGTGGTATGATACATTACCTCAATATAAACCCTGTTCTGATGTGGTATGATACATTACCTCATTATAAACCCTGTTCTGATGTGGTATGATACATTACCTCAATATAAACCCTGTTCTGATGTGGTATGATACATTACCTCAATATAAACCCTGTTCTGATGTGGTATGATACATTACCTCATTATAAACCCTGTTCTGATATGGTATGATACATTACCCCAACATAAACCTGTTCTGATTGGGTGTAATATTTATTTTGTAATCCTGGCCAATCACTGTATGGTTTCTATAATATTGTATTGTAAAGTATAGTTGCTATAATATTGTATTGTAAAGTATAGTTGCTATAATATTGTTTTGTAAAGTATGGTAGCTGTAAATGTTCTGATTATGTTGAGACCCAACCCCAAATCAACAATAATCTTCTGTGCATGTAACTGATCAATAGCCAGCCAGCATAGTACATTATTAGTGAACATTATGACCCACAGGGCACTAGACAAACAAAAGGGAAATGAACTGTTATATTTTCTGGTGAGGTTAGCGACTGTGTTAGTTCCTGTGGAAGGTGTGTTAGCCCATACTTTAACCTAGGCTAGTTACCATGACACCGTTAGGATTAAGGGGTTGGGGTTAGAGGGTTAGGGTTGGGGTTAGAAGATTAGAGGGTTAGGGTTGGGGTTAGAGGGTTAGGGTTGGGGTTAGGGTTAGAGGGTTAGAGGGTTAGAGGGTTAGAGGGTTAGAAGGTTAGAAGGTTAGAGGGTTAGGGTTGGGGTTAGAGGGTTAGGGTTGGGGTTAGGGTTAGAGGGTTAGAAGGTTAGAGGGTTAGGGTTGGGGTTAGAAGGTTAGAGGGTTAGGGTTGGGGTTAGAGGATTAGAGGGTTAGAGGGTTAGGGCTGGGGTTAGAGGGTTAGAGGGTTAGGGTTGGGGTTAGAGGGTTAGGGTTGGGGTTAGGGTTAGGGCTGGGGTTAGATAGGTAACCGATACCTCACCTAGGTTAGAGGGTTAGGGTTGGGGTTAGAAGATTAGAGGGTTAGGGCTGGGGTTAGATAGGTAACCGATACCTCACCTAGGTTAGAGGGTTAGGGTTGGGGTTAGAAGATTAGAGGGTTAGGGCTGGGGTTAGATAGGTAACCGATACCTCACCTAGGTTAGAGGGTTAGGGCTGGGGTTAGAAGATTAGAGGGTTAGGGCTGGGGTTAGATAGTTAACCGATACCTTACCTAGGTTAGAGGGTTAGGGCTGGGGTTAGATAGTTAACCGAGACCTTACCTAGGTTAGAGCGTGTGTTTGAGCGGTCCATCAGGGCTTTCTTGTTGGGGTTGTTGAGTATGGACCGCTTCGCTAGAGCGATGTCTGCAGTCACACGAGTTATAGTAATTCTGAGAAATACAGAGCAAGCGTGAAATTTTATTTGAAGTTAAAATGTTTGGATAAACACGATGTTTATTGTATTTATTATCAAATTCACAATTAATGCAACCTGTAGAACTCACCTCCCTTCAAATCTGTGTTTTAAAAAGTCGAAGAGTGCTTTCTGCATCATGTCTGTTACCTAGGATCACACAGAAACACAATTAATCACATGTACAGTATATTACATTAGATACTCCTCCATCACATGTATATTACATTAGATACTCCTCCATCACATGTATGTTACATTAGATGCTCCTCCATCACATGTATGTTACATTAGATACTCCTCCATCACATGTATGTTACATTAGATGCTCCTCCATCACATGTATGTTACATTAGATACTCCTCCATCACATGTATGTTACCTTAGATGCTCCTCCATCACATGTATGTTACATTAGATACTCCTCCATCACATGTATGTTACATTAGATGCTCCTCCATCACATGTATGTTACATTAGATACTCCTCCATCACATGTATGTTACCTTAGATACTCCTCCATCACATGTATGTTACATTAGATACTCCTCCATCACATGTATGTTACATTAGATACTCCTCCATCACATGTATGTTACATTAGATACTCCTCCATCACATGTATGTTACATTAGATACTCCTCCATCACATGTATGTTACATTAGATACTCCTCCATCACATGTATGTTACATTAGATACTCCTCCATCACATGTATGTTACATTAGATACTCCTCCATCACATGTATGTTACATTAGATACTCCTCCATCACATGTATGTTACATTAGATACTCCTCCATCACATGTATATTACATTAGATACTCCTCCATCACATGTATGTTACATTAGATACTCCTCCATCACATGTATGTTACATTAGATACTCCTCCATCACATGTATGTTACATTAGATACTCCTCCATCACATGTATATTACATTAGATGCTCCTCCATCACATGTATGTTACATTAGATGCTCCTCCATCACATGTATGTTACATTAGATACTCCTCCATCACATGTATGTTACATTAGATGCTCATCCATCACATGTATGTTACATTAGATGCTCCTCCATCACATGTATGTTACATTAGATACTCCTCCATCACATGTATGTTACATTAGATGCTCCATCACATGTATGTTACCTTAGATGCTCCTCCATCACATGTATGTTACATTAGATGCTCCTCCATCACATGTATGTTACATTAGATACTCCTCCATCACATGTATGTTACATTAGATGCTCCTCCATCACATGTATGTTACATTAGATGCTCCTCCATCACATGTATGTTACCTTAGATGCTCCTCCATCACATGTATGTTACATTAGATACTCCTCCATCACATGTATGTTACATTAGATGCTCCTCCATCACATGTATGTTACCTTAGATGCTCCTCCATCACATGTATGTTACATTAGATGCTCCTCCATCACATGTATGTTACATTAGATACTCCTCCATCACATGTATGTTACATTAGATGCTCCTCCATCACATGTATGTTACCTTAGATGCTCCTCCATCACATGTATGTTACCTTAGATACTCCTCCATCACATGTATGTTACATTAGATACTCCTCCATCACATGTTTGTTACATTAGATACTCCTCCATCACATGTATGTTACATTAGATACTCCTCCATCACATGTATGTTACCTTAGATACTCCTCCATCACATGTATGTTACATTAGATACTCCTCCATCACATGTATGTTACATTAGATACTCCTCCATCACATGTATGTTACATTAGATACTCCTCCATCACATGTATGTTACATTAGATACTCCTCCATCACATGTATGTTACATTAGATACTCCTCCATCACATGTATGTTACCTTAGATACTCCTCCATCACATGTATGTTACATTAGATACTCCTCCATCACATGTATGTTACATTAGATACTCCTCCATCACATGTATGTTACATTAGATGCTCCTCCATCACATGTATGTTACATTAGATACTCCTCCATCACATGTATGTTACATTAGATACTCCTCCATCACATGTATGTTACATTAGATACTCCTCCATCACATGTATGTTACATTAGATACTCCTCCATCACATGTTTGTTACATTAGATACTCCTCCATCACATGTATGTTACATTAGATACTCCTCCATCACATGTATGTTACATTAGATACTCCTCCATCACATGTATGTTACATTAGATACTCCTCCATCACATGTATGTTACATTAGATACTCCTCCATCACATGTATATTACATTAGATGCTCCTCCATCACATGTATGTTACATTAGATACTCCTCCATCACATGTATGTTACATTAGATACTCCTCCATCACATGTATGTTACCTTAGATACTCCTCCATCACATGTATGTTACATTAGATACTCCTCCATCACATGTATGTTACATTAGATGCTCCTCCATCACATGTATGTTACATTAGATGCTCCTCCATCACATGTATGTTACATTAGATGCTCCTCCATCACATGTTTGTTACATTAGATACTCCTCCATCACATGTATGTTACATTAGATACTCCTCCATCACATGTATGTTACCTTAGATACTCCTCCATCACATGTAGGTTACATTAGATACTCCTCCATCACATGTATGTTACATTAGATACTCCTCCATCACATGTATGTTACATTAGATACTCCTCCATCACATGTATGTTACATTAGATACTCCTCCATCACATGTATGTTACATTAGATACTCCTCCATCACATGTATGTTACATTAGATACTCCTCCATCACATGTATGTTACATTAGATACTCCTCCATCACATGTATGTTACCTTAGATACTCCTCCATCACATGTATGTTACCTTAGATACTCCTCCATCACATGTATGTTACATTAGATACTCCTCCATCACATGTATGTTACATTAGATACTCCTCCATCACATGTATGTTACATTAGATACTCCTCCATCACATGTATGTTACATTAGATGCTCCATCACATGTATGTTACCTTAGATACTCCTCCATCACATGTATGTTACGTTAGATACTCCTCCATCACATGTATGTTACCTTAGATACTCCTCCATCACATGTATGTTACATTAGATACTCCTCCATCACATGTATGTTACGTTAGATACTCCTCCATCACATGTATGTTACGTTAGATACTCCTCCATCACATGTATGTTACGTTAGATACTCCTCCATCACATGTATGTTACGTTAGATACTCCTCCATCACATGTATGTTACATTAGATACTCCTCCATCACATGTATGTTACGTTAGATACTCCTCCATCACATGTATATTACATTAGATGCTCCTCCATCACATGTATGTTACATTAGATACTCCTCCATCACATGTATGTTACATTAGATGCTCCATCACATGTATGTTACATTAGATGCTCCTCCATCACATGTATGTAACATTAGATGCTCCTCCATCACATGTATGTTACATTAGATACTCCTCCATCACATGTATGTTACATTAGATACTCCTCCATCACATGTATGTTACCTTAGATACTCCTCCATCACATGTATGTTACATTAGATACTCCTCCATCACATGTATGTTACATTAGATGCTCCTCCATCACATGTATGTTACATTAGATGCTCCTCCATCACATGTATGTTACATTAGATACTCCTCCATCACATGTATATTACATTAGATACTCCTCCATCACATGTATGTTACATTAGATACTCCTCCATCACATGTATGTTACATTAGATGCTCCTCCATCACATGTATGTTACATTAGATACTCCTCCATCACATGTATGTTACATTAGATGCTCCTCCATCACATGTATGTTACATTAGATACTCCTCCATCACATGTATGTTACATTAGATACTCCTCCATCACATGTATGTTACATTAGATACTCCTCCATCACATGTATGTTACATTAGATACTCCTCCATCACATGTATGTTACATTAGATACTCCTCCATCACATGTATGTTACCTTAGATACTCCTCCATCACATGTATGTTACATTAGATGCTCCTCCATCACATGTATGTTACATTAGATGCTCCTCCATCACATGTATGTTACATTAGATACTCCTCCATCACATGTATGTTACATTAGATACTCCTCCATCACATGTATGTTACCTTAGATACTCCTCCATCACATGTATGTTACATTAGATACTCCTCCATCACATGTATGTTACATTAGATGCTCCTCCATCACATGTATGTTACATTAGATACTCCTCCATCACATGTATGTTACATTAGATGCTCCTCCATCACATGTATGTTACATTAGATACTCCTCCATCACATGTATGTTACATTAGATACTCCTCCATCACATGTATGTTACATTAGATACTCCTCCATCACATGTATGTTACATTAGATGCTCCTCCATCACATGTATGTTACATTAGATGCTCCTCCATCACATGTATGTTACATTAGATGCTCCATCACATGTATGTTACATTAGATGCTCCTCCATCACATGTATGTTACATTAGATACTCCTCCATCACATGTATGTTACATTAGATGCTCCTCCATCACATGTATGTTACATTAGATACTCCTCCATCACATGTATGTTACATTAGATACTCCTCCATCACATGTATGTTACATTAGATACTCCTCCATCACATGTATGTTACATTAGATACTCCTCCATCACATGTATATTACATTAGATACTCCTCCATCACATGTATGTTACATTAGATGCTCCTCCATCACATGTATGTTACATTAGATACTCCTCCATCACATGTATGTTACATTAGATACTCCTCCATCACATGTATGTTACATTAGATGCTCCTCCATCACATGTATATTACATTAGATGCTCCTCCATCACATGTATGTTACATTAGATACTCCTCCATCACATGTATGTAACATTAGATACTCCTCCATCACATGTATGTTACATTAGATGCTCCTCCATCACATGTATGTTACATTAGATACTCCTCCATCACATGTATGTTACATTAGATGCTCCTCCATCACATGTATGTTACATTAGATACTCCTCCATCACATGTATGTTACATTAGATACTCCTCCATCACATGTATGTTACATTAGATGCTCCTCCATCACATGTATGTTACATTAGATACTCCTCCATCACATGTATGTTACATTAGATGCTCCTCCATCACATGTATGTTACATTAGATGCTCCATCACATGTATGTTACATTAGATGCTCCTCCATCACATGTATGTTACATTAGATACTCCTCCATCACATGTATGTTACATTAGATGCTCCTCCATCACATGTATGTTACATTAGATACTCCTCCATCACATGTATGTTACATTAGATACTCCTCCATCACATGTATGTTACATTAGATACTCCTCCATCACATGTATGTTACATTAGATACTCCTCCATCACATGTATATTACATTAGATACTCCTCCATCACATGTATGTTACATTAGATGCTCCTCCATCACATGTATGTTACATTAGATACTCCTCCATCACATGTATGTTACATTAGATACTCCTCCATCACATGTATGTTACATTAGATGCTCCTCCATCACATGTATATTACATTAGATGCTCCTCCATCACATGTATGTTACATTAGATACTCCTCCATCACATGTATGTAACATTAGATACTCCTCCATCACATGTATGTTACATTAGATGCTCCTCCATCACATGTATGTTACATTAGATACTCCTCCATCACATGTATGTTACATTAGATGCTCCTCCATCACATGTATGTTACATTAGATACTCCTCCATCACATGTATGTTACATTAGATACTCCTCCATCACATGTATGTTACATTAGATGCTCCTCCATCACATGTATGTTACATTAGATGCTCCTCCATCACATGTATGTTACATTAGATACAATATATCTATTGTTTACAGGAATCTCATTCAACTATTTTAGATTAAGTTGTGTGGAAAAAAAGACTAGGGGGTAAAGAAACTCAAAAGGGCTGATTTATATTAATTAACAATAATGTTGATATGAATGTGCAAATTCTCCAAGCAGGTCCGTAATCTAGATGGATGATTTTAAATATGTTATTGGACCATAATCAGATTTGGCTCATTAAAACTTCTTGTCAATAGAGGGGCGCTGTTTTCACTTTGGAAAAAATCGTGCCCAAATGAAACGGCCTCGTACTCTTTTCTAGATCATACAATATGCATATTATTACTATTGGATAGAAAACTCTCAAGTTTCTAAAACTGTTGATGATTTATACCTCAAATATGCACATTTTTCGAACAAAACATAAATGTATTGTATAACATGTTATAAGACTGTCATCTGATGAAGTTGTTTCTTGGTTAGTGACTAATTATATCTCTATTTGGTCGGTTTTGTGAAAGCTACCTATGCGGTGAAAACATGGTGAAAATATGCGGTTGTGTGTTTGGCTATTGTGGTTAGCTAATAGAAATACATAGTGTTTTCGCTGTAAAACATTTAAAAAATGTTGGCTGGATTCACAAGATGTTTATCTTTCATTTGCTGTATTGGACTTGTGATTTCATGAAAATTATATTATATGATATCCCTGTCCCGTTAGGCTAGGCTATGCTAGTCAGCTTTTTTGATGAGGAGGATCCCGGATCCGGGATGGGTATCACTGAAAGTTTAATCTATACGGTCCAAATAATGATGACTACGTTTCTTTGAAAATATATATGATAATTTATCAAGCCTACAAGCAATTCAGACTATATTATTATGGTGGGAGATTATATGGTTTTAAATACCTCAATGGAGTGTAAAGGCAATCACACTACCAACTATCACCCTCATGCACTTAAGGAAATCACGAATATCACAGATATAATGGAATTAGTGGACATATGGAGGCTTAAATATCCTGACCAAGTGAGATATACATGGAGGAGGCTCAATCAAGATAGTCATATTGACTACTTTCTTATGTCATTCTCACTTGACACCAAAGATTTCAAATGTGTTGTAGGGGACAGAATGCAGTCAGACCATCAAATAATTGGCATAAATATTACTCTTACAGAATTAACACGTGGTGAGGATATTGGTAATCAAAGCCTACTAGATGATAAATTGTTTAGAACTAGGACAGAAGTATTTATAACTGACTTTTTCAGACATAACATAGGTACAGCAGATCCCCTTATTGTATGGGACACTTTTAAATGTGCCTTTAGAGGCCATGCAATTCAATACTCATCTTTAAAACAAAAGCAATGTAGGTCAAAAGAGTTCATATCAACAAAGGAAGTTGTAAATAATATGAGGGAAATGCTTAGTGTATGTGATGTAAACAGAGGTCTACTTTGTTGGGGACTTGAATATTGACTGGTTTTCATCTAGCTGTCCACTCAAGAGGAAATTTCTCACTGTGACCAGTGCCTGTAATCTGGTTCAGGTTATTAATCAACCTACTGACTGACTTTATTATCCCCATGGGGAAATTTTGTTGCAGTATCATGTACATGTTTAAAGTTGTGTTTAAATACAAAACAAAATTGACAATACAACTTTCATAACAGTTACATACCAATAAAACATTTAAAAAAGACTAGCGTGCTGGCCTTACTGAGTGGATAGGAACATTAGCCTGCTGGCCTTACTGAGTGGATAGGAACATTAGCCTGCTGGTCTTACTGAGTCTATAGGAACATTAGCCTGCTGGTCTTACTGAGTCTATAGGAACATTAGCCTGCTGGCCTTACTGAGTCTATAGGAACATTAGCCTGCTGGTCTTACTGGGTGGATAGGAACATTAGCCTGCTGGTCTTACTGAGTCTATAGGAACATTAGCCTGCTGGCCTTACTGAGTGGATAGGAACATTAGCCTGCTGGTCTTACTGAGTGGATAGGAACATTAGCCTACTGGTCTTACTGAGTGGATAGGAACATTAGCCTGCTGGTCTTACTGAGTGGATAGGAACATTAGCCTGCTGGTCTTACTGAGTGGATAGGAACATTAGCCTGCTGGTCTTACTGAGTGGATAGGAACATTAGCCTGCTGGTCTTACTGAGTGGATAGGAACATTAGCCTGCTGGCCTTACTGAGTGGATAGGAACATTAGCCTGCTGGTCTTACTGAGTCTATAGGAACATTAGCCTGCTGGTCTTACTGGGTGGATAGGAACATTAGCCTGCTGGCCTTACTGAGTCTATAGGAACATTAGCCTGCTGGCCTTACTGGGTGGATAGGAACATTAGCCTGCTGGTCTTACTGAGTCTATAGGAACATTAGCCTGCTGGTCTTACTGAGTGGATAGGAACATTAGCCTGCTGGTCTTACTGGGTGGATAGGAACATTAGCCTGCTGGTCTTACTGGGTCTATAGGAACATTAGCCTGCTGGTCTTACTGGGTCTATAGGAACATTAGCCTGCTGGTCTTACTGAGTCTATAGGAACATTAGCCTGCTGGCCTTACTGAGTCTATAGGAACATTAGCCTGCTGGTCTTACTGAGTCTATAGGAACATTAGCCTGCTGGTCTTACTGAGTCTATAGGAACATTAGCCTGCTGGTCTTACTGAGTGGATAGGAACATTAGCCTGCTGGTCTTACTGAGTCTATAGGAACATTAGCCTGCTGGCCTTACTGGGTGGATAGGAACATTAGCCTGCTGGCCTTACTGAGTGGATAGGAACATTAGCCTGCTGGTCTTACTGAGTCTATAGGAACATTAGCCTGCTGGTCTTACTGAGTCTATAGGAACATTAGCCTGCTGGTCTTACTGAGTCTATAGGAACATTAGCCTGCTGGTCTTACTGAGTCTATAGGAACATTAGCCTGCTGGTCTTACTGAGTGGATAGGAACATTAGCCTGCTGGTCTTACTGAGTGGATAGGAACATTAGCCTGCTGGTCTTACTGAGTCTATAGGAACATTAGCCTGCTGGTCTTACTGAGTCTATAGGAACATTAGCCTGCTGGTCTTACTGAGTCTATAGGAACATTAGCCTGCTGGCCTTACTGAGTCTATAGGAACATTAGCCTGCTGGTCTTACTGAGTCTATAGGAACATTAGCCTGCTGGTCTTACTGAGTCTATAGGAACATTAGCCTGCTGGCCTTACTGAGTCTATAGGAACATTAGCCTGCTGGTCTTACTGGGTGGATAGGAACATTAGCCTGCTGGCCTTACTGAGTCTATAGGAACATTAGCCTGCTGGTCTTACTGGGTGGATAGGAACATTAGCCTGCTGGTCTTACTGAGTCTATAGGAACATTAGCCTGCTGGTCTTACTGAGTGGATAGGAACATTAGCCTGCTGGTCTTACTGAGTCTATAGGAACATTAGCCTGCTGGTCTTACTGAGTCTATAGGAACATTAGCCTGCTGGTCTTACTGAGTCTATAGGAACATTAGCCTGCTGGTCTTACTGAGTCTATAGGAACATTAGCCTGCTGGCCTTACTGAGTCTATAGGAACATTAGCCTGCTGGTCTTACTGGGTGGATAGGAACATTAGCCTGCTGGCCTTACTGAGTCTATAGGAACATTAGCCTGCTGGTCTTACTGGGTGGAAAGGAACATTAGCCTGCTGGTCTTACTGAGTCTATAGGAACATTAGCCTGCTGGTCTTACTGAGTCTATAGGAACATTAGCCTGCTGGCCTTACTGAGTGGATATGAACATTAGCCTACTGGTCTTACTGAGTGGATAGGAACATTAGCCTGCTGGTCTTACTGAGTGGATAGGAACATTAGCCTGCTGGCCTTACTGAGTCTATAGGAACATTAGCCTGCTGGTCTAACTGGGTGGATAGGAACATTAGCCTGCTGGCCTTACTGAGTGGATAGGAACATTAGCCTGCTGGTCTTACTGAGTCTATAGGAACATTAGCCTGCTGGCCTTACTGAGTGGATAGGAACATTAGCCTGCTGGCCTTACTGAGTGGATAGGAACATTAGCCTGCTGGTCTTACTGAGTCTATAGGAACATTAGCCTGCTGGTCTTACTGAGTCTATAGGAACATTAGCCTGCTGGCCTTACTGAGTCTATAGGAACATTAGCCTGCTGGTCTTACTGGGTGGATAGGAACATTAGCCTGCTGGTCTTACTGAGTCTATAGGAACATTAGCCTGCTGGCCTTACTGAGTGGATAGGAACATTAGCCTGCTGGTCTTACTGAGTGGATAGGAACATTAGCCTACTGGTCTTACTGAGTGGATAGGAACATTAGCCTGCTGGTCTTACTGAGTGGATAGGAACATTAGCCTGCTGGTCTTACTGAGTGGATAGGAACATTAGCCTGCTGGTCTTACTGAGTGGATAGGAACATTAGCCTGCTGGTCTTACTGAGTGGATAGGAACATTAGCCTGCTGGCCTTACTGAGTGGATAGGAACATTAGCCTGCTGGTCTTACTGAGTCTATAGGAACATTAGCCTGCTGGTCTTACTGAGTCTATAGGAACATTAGCCTGCTGGTCTTACTGAGTGGATAGGAACATTAGCCTGCTGGTCTTACTGAGTCTATAGGAACATTAGCCTGCTGGCCTTACTGGGTGGATAGGAACATTAGCCTGCTGGCCTTACTGAGTGGATAGGAACATTAGCCTGCTGGTCTTACTGAGTCTATAGGAACATTAGCCTGCTGGTCTTACTGAGTCTATAGGAACATTAGCCTGCTGGTCTTACTGAGTCTATAGGAACATTAGCCTGCTGGTCTTACTGAGTCTATAGGAACATTAGCCTGCTGGTCTTACTGAGTGGATAGGAACATTAGCCTGCTGGTCTTACTGAGTGGATAGGAACATTAGCCTGCTGGTCTTACTGAGTCTATAGGAACATTAGCCTGCTGGTCTTACTGAGTCTATAGGAACATTAGCCTGCTGGTCTTACTGAGTCTATAGGAACATTAGCCTGCTGGCCTTACTGAGTCTATAGGAACATTAGCCTGCTGGTCTTACTGAGTCTATAGGAACATTAGCCTGCTGGTCTTACTGAGTCTATAGGAACATTAGCCTGCTGGCCTTACTGAGTCTATAGGAACATTAGCCTGCTGGTCTTACTGGGTGGATAGGAACATTAGCCTGCTGGCCTTACTGAGTCTATAGGAACATTAGCCTGCTGGTCTTACTGGGTGGATAGGAACATTAGCCTGCTGGTCTTACTGAGTCTATAGGAACATTAGCCTGCTGGTCTTACTGAGTGGATAGGAACATTAGCCTGCTGGTCTTACTGAGTCTATAGGAACATTAGCCTGCTGGTCTTACTGAGTCTATAGGAACATTAGCCTGCTGGTCTTACTGAGTCTATAGGAACATTAGCCTGCTGGTCTTACTGAGTCTATAGGAACATTAGCCTGCTGGCCTTACTGAGTCTATAGGAACATTAGCCTGCTGGTCTTACTGGGTGGATAGGAACATTAGCCTGCTGGCCTTACTGAGTCTATAGGAACATTAGCCTGCTGGTCTTACTGGGTGGATAGGAACATTAGCCTGCTGGTCTTACTGAGTCTATAGGAACATTAGCCTGCTGGTCTTACTGAGTGGATAGGAACATTAGCCTGCTGGTCTTACTGAGTCTATAGGAACATTAGCCTGCTGGCCTTACTGGGTGGATAGGAACATTAGCCTGCTGGCCTTACTGAGTGGATAGGAACATTAGCCTGCTGGTCTTACTGAGTCTATAGGAACATTAGCCTGCTGGTCTTACTGAGTCTATAGGAACATTAGCCTGCTGGTCTTACTGAGTCTATAGGAACATTAGCCTGCTGGTCTTACTGAGTCTATAGGAACATTAGCCTGCTGGTCTTACTGAGTGGATAGGAACATTAGCCTGCTGGTCTTACTGAGTGGATAGGAACATTAGCCTGCTGGTCTTACTGAGTCTATAGGAACATTAGCCTGCTGGTCTTACTGAGTCTATAGGAACATTAGCCTGCTGGTCTTACTGAGTCTATAGGAACATTAGCCTGCTGGCCTTACTGAGTCTATAGGAACATTAGCCTGCTGGTCTTACTGAGTCTATAGGAACATTAGCCTGCTGGTCTTACTGAGTCTATAGGAACATTAGCCTGCTGGCCTTACTGAGTCTATAGGAACATTAGCCTGCTGGTCTTACTGGGTGGATAGGAACATTAGCCTGCTGGCCTTACTGAGTCTATAGGAACATTAGCCTGCTGGTCTTACTGGGTGGATAGGAACATTAGCCTGCTGGTCTTACTGAGTCTATAGGAACATTAGCCTGCTGGTCTTACTGAGTGGATAGGAACATTAGCCTGCTGGTCTTACTGAGTCTATAGGAACATTAGCCTGCTGGTCTTACTGAGTCTATAGGAACATTAGCCTGCTGGTCTTACTGAGTCTATAGGAACATTAGCCTGCTGGTCTTACTGAGTCTATAGGAACATTAGCCTGCTGGCCTTACTGAGTCTATAGGAACATTAGCCTGCTGGTCTTACTGGGTGGATAGGAACATTAGCCTGCTGGCCTTACTGAGTCTATAGGAACATTAGCCTGCTGGTCTTACTGGGTGGATAGGAACATTAGCCTGCTGGTCTTACTGAGTCTATAGGAACATTAGCCTGCTGGTCTTACTGAGTGGATAGGAACATTAGCCTGCTGGTCTTACTGAGTCTATAGGAACATTAGCCTGCTGGCCTTACTGAGTCTATAGGTACATTAGCCTGCTGGTCTTACTGAGTCTATAGGAACATTAGCCTGCTGGTCTTACTGGGTGGATAGGAACATTAGCCTGCTGGTCTTACTGAGTCTATAGGAACATTAGCCTGCTGGTCTTACTGGGTCTATAGGAACATTAGCCTGCTGGCCTTACTGAGTGGATAGGAACATTAGCCTGCTGGTCTTTCTGGGTCTATAGGAACATTAGCCTGCTGGTCTTACTGAGTCTATAGGAACATTAGCCTGCTGGTCTTACTGAGTCTATAGGAACATTAGCCTGCTGGTCTTACTGAGTCTATAGGAACATTAGCCTGCTGGTCTTACTGAGTCTATAGGAACATTAGCCTGCTGGTCTTACTGAGTCTATAGGAACATTAGCCTGCTGGTCTTACTGAGTCTATAGGAACATTAGCCTGCTGGTCTTACTGAGTGGATAGGAACATTAGCCTGCTGGTCTTACTGGGTCTATAGGAACATTAGCCTGCTGGCCTTACTGAGTGGATAGGAACATTAGCCTGCTGGTCTTACTGAGTCTATAGGAACATTAGCCTGCTGGTCTTACTGAGTCTATAGGAACATTAGCCTGCTGGTCTTACTGAGTCTATAGGAACATTAGCCTGCTGGTCTTACTGAGTCTATAGGAACATTAGCCTGCTGGCCTTACTGAGTCAATAGGAACATTAGCCTGCTGGTCTTACTGAGTCTATAGGAACATTAGCCTGCTGGTCTTACTGAGTCTATAGGAACATTAGCCTGCTGGTCTTACTGAGTCTATAGGAACATTAGCCTGCTGGTCTTACTGAGTCTATAGGAACATTAGCCTGCTGGTCTTACTGAGTCTATAGGAACATTAGCCTGCTGGTCTTACTGAGTGGATAGGAACATTAGCCTGCTGGTCTTACTGGGTGGATAGGAACATTAGCCTGCTGGTCTTACTGAGTCTATAGGAACATTAGCCTGCTGGTCTTACTGAGTCTATAGGAACATTAGCCTGCTGGTCTTACTGAGTCTATAGGAACATTAGCCTGCTGGTCTTACTGAGTGGATAGGAACATTAGCCTGCTGGTCTTACTGAGTGGATAGGAACATTAGCCTGCTGTCCTTACTGAGTCTATAGGAACATTAGCCTGCTGGTCTTACTGAGTCTATAGGAACATTAGCCTGCTGGTCTTACTGAGTCTATAGGAACATTAGCCTGCTGGTCTTACTGAGTGGATAGGAACATTAGCCTGCTGGTCTAACTGAGTCGATAGGAACATTAGCCTGCTGGTCTTACTGAGTCTATAGGAACATTAGCCTGCTGGTCTTACTGAGTGGATAGGAACATTAGCCTGCTGGTCTTACTGAGTCTATAGGAACATTAGCCTGCTGGCCTTACTGAGTGGATAGGAACATTAGCCTGCTGGTCTTACTGAGTGGATAGGAACATTAGCCTACTGGCCTTACTGAGTGGATAGGAACATTAACCTGCTGGTCTAACTGGGTGGATAGGAACATTAGCCTACTGGCCTTACTGAGTGGATAGGAACATTAGCCTGCTGGCCTTACTGAGTGGATAGGAACATTAGCCTACTGGCCTTACTGAGTGGATAGGAACATTAGCCTGCTGGTCTAACTGGGTGGATAGGAACATTAGCCTACTGGCCTTACTGAGTGGATAGGAACATTAGCCTGCTGGTCTTACTGGGTGGATAGGAACATTACCCGGCTGGTCTAACTGGGTGGATAGGAACATTAGCCTACTGGCCTTACTGAGTGGATAGGAACATTAGCCTGCTGGTCTAACTGAGTGGATAGGAACATTAGCCTACTGGCCTTACTGAGTGGATAGGAACATTAGCCTGCTGGTCTAACTGGGTGGATAGGAACATTAGCCTGCTGGTCTTACTGAGTCTATAGGAACATTAGCCTGCTGGTCTTACTGGGTGGATAGGAACATTAGCCTGCTGGTCTTACTGAGTCTATGGGAACATGAGCCTGCTGGTCTTACTGGGTGGATAGGAACATTAGCCTGCTGGTCTTACTGAGTCTATAGGAACATTAGCCTGCTGGTCTTACTGGGTGGATAGGAACATTAGCCTACTGGCCTTACTGGGTGGATAGGAACATTAGCCTGCTGGTCTAACTGGGTGGATAGGAACATTAGCCTACTGGCCTTACTGAGTGGATAGGAACATTAGCCTACTGGCCTTACTGGGTGGATAGGAACATTAGCCTGCTGGTCTAACTGGGTGGATAGGAACATTAGCCTACTGGCCTTACTGAGTGGATAGGAACATTAGCCTGCTGGTCTTACTGGGTGGATAGGAACATTAGCCTGCTGGTCTAACTGGGTGGATAGGAACATTAGCCTACTGGCCTTACTGAGTGGATAGGAACATTAGCCTGCTGGTCTTACTGGGTGGATAGGAACATTAGCCTGCTGGTCTTACTGGGTGGATAGGAACATTAGCCTGCTGGTCTAACTGGGTGGATAGGAACATTAGCCTACTGGCCTTACTGAGTGGATAGGAACATTAGCCTGCTGGCCTTACTGAGTCTATAGGAACATTAGCCTGCTGGTCTTACTGGGTCTATAGGAACATTAGCCTGCTGGTCTTACTGAGTCTATAGGAACATTAGCCTGCTGGTCTTACTGAGTCTATAGGAACATTAGCCTGCTGGTCTTACTGAGTCTATAGGAACATTAGCCTGCTGGTCTTACTGAGTGGATAGGAACATTAGCCTGCTGGTCTTACTGAGTCTATAGGAACATTAGCCTGCTGGCCTTACTGAGTGGATAGGAACATTAGCCTGCTGGCCTTACTGAGTCTATAGGAACATTAGCCTGCTGGTCTTACTGAGTCTATAGGAACATTAGCCTGCTGGCCTTACTGAGTCTATAGGAACATCAGCCTGCTGCTCTTACTGAGTCTATAGGAACATTAGCCTGCTGGTCTTACTGAGTGGATAGGAACATTAGCCTGCTGGTCTTACTGAGTGGATAGGAACATTAGCCTGCTGGCCTTACTGAGTCTATAGGAACATTAGCCTGCTGGCCTTACTGAGTGGATAGGAACATTAGCCTGCTGGCCTTACTGAGTCGATAGGAACATTAGCCTGCTGGTCTTACTGAGTCTATAGGAACATTAGCCTGCTGGTCTTACTGAGTCTATAGGAACATTAGCCTGCTGGTCTTACTGAGTCTATAGGAACATTAGCCTGCTGGCCTTACTGAGTGGATAGGAACATTAGCCTGCTGGCCTTACTGAGTGGATAGGAACATTAGCCTGCTGGTCTTACTGAGTCTATAGGAACATTAGCCTGCTGGTCTTACTGGGTGGATAGGAACATTAGCCTGCTGGCCTTACTGAGTCTATAGGAACATTAGCCTGCTGGTCTTACTGAGTCTATAGGAACATTAGCCTGCTGGTCTTACTGAGTCTATAGGAACATTAGCCTGCTGGTCTTACTGAGTCTATAGGAACATTAGCCTGCTGGCCTTACTGAGTGGATAGGAACATTAGCCTGCTGGCCTTACTGAGTCTATAGGAACATTAGCCTGCTGGTCTTACTGAGTCTATAGGAACATTAGCCTGCTGGTCTTACTGGGTGGATAGGAACATTAGCCTGCTGGCCTTACTGAGTCTATAGGAACATTAGCCTGCTGGTCTTACTGAATCTATAGGAACATTAGCCTGCTGGTCTTACTGAGTCTATAGGAACATTAGCCTGCTGGCCTTACTGAGTGGATAGGAACATTAGCCTGCTGGTCTTACTGAGTCTATAGGAACATTAGCCTGCTGGCCTTACTGAGTGGATAGGAACATTAGCCTGCTGGCCTTACTGAGTGGATAGGAACATTAGCCTGCTGGCCTTACTGAGTGGATAGGAACATTAGCCTGCTGGCCTTACTGAGTGGATAGGAACATTAGCCTGCTGGCCTTACTGAGTCTATAGGAACAGTAGCCTGCTGGCCTTACTGAGTCTATAGGAACATCAGCCTGCTGCTCTTACTGAGTCTATAGGAACATTAGCCTGCTGGTCTTACTGAGTGGATAGGAACATTAGCCTGCTGGTCTTACTGAGTGGATAGGAACATTAGCCTGCTGGCCTTACTGAGTCTATAGGAACATTAGCCTGCTGGCCTTACTGAGTGGATAGGAACATTAGCCTGCTGGCCTTACTGAGTCGATAGGAACATTAGCCTGCTGGTCTTACTGAGTCTATAGGAACATTAGCCTGCTGGTCTTACTGAGTCTATAGGAACATTAGCCTGCTGGTCTTACTGAGTCTATAGGAACATTAGCCTGCTGGCCTTACTGAGTGGATAGGAACATTAGCCTGCTGGCCTTACTGAGTGGATAGGAACATTAGCCTGCTGGTCTTACTGAGTCTATAGGAACATTAGCCTGCTGGTCTTACTGGGTGGATAGGAACATTAGCCTGCTGGCCTTACTGAGTCTATAGGAACATTAGCCTGCTGGTCTTACTGAGTCTATAGGAACATTAGCCTGCTGGTCTTACTGAGTCTATAGGAACATTAGCCTGCTGGTCTTACTGAGTCTATAGGAACATTAGCCTGCTGGCCTTACTGAGTGGATAGGAACATTAGCCTGCTGGCCTTACTGAGTCTATAGGAACATTAGCCTGCTGGTCTTACTGAGTCTATAGGAACATTAGCCTGCTGGTCTTACTGGGTGGATAGGAACATTAGCCTGCTGGCCTTACTGAGTCTATAGGAACATTAGCCTGCTGGTCTTACTGAATCTATAGGAACATTAGCCTGCTGGTCTTACTGAGTCTATAGGAACATTAGCCTGCTGGCCTTACTGAGTGGATAGGAACATTAGCCTGCTGGTCTTACTGAGTCTATAGGAACATTAGCCTGCTGGCCTTACTGAGTGGATAGGAACATTAGCCTGCTGGCCTTACTGAGTGGATAGGAACATTAGCCTGCTGGCCTTACTGAGTGGATAGGAACATTAGCCTGCTGGCCTTACTGAGTGGATAGGAACATTAGCCTGCTGGCCTTACTGAGTCTATAGGAACAGTAGCCTGCTGGTCTTACTGAGTCTATAGGAACATTAGCCTGCTGGTCTTACTGAGTCTATAGGAACATTAGCCTGCTGGTCTTACTGAGTCTATAGGAACATTAGCCTGCTGGTCTTACTGAGTCTATAGGAACATTAGCCTGCTGGTCTTACTGAGTCTATAGGAACATTAGCCTGCTGGTCTTACTGAGTCTATAGGAACATTAGCCTGCTGGTCTTACTGAGTCTATAGGAACATTAGCCTGCTGGTCTTACTGAGTGGATAGGAACATTAGCCTGAGCTATTTAGGAGGGATATCACACCTGGCACAAATGATTGTCTAGTTGTTTTTTTCCTGCTGAGGGGTGCCCTATACCTGCGCCCAGAGGGGAGTAGTTCAAAGTCCAGGAACAGGGGGTGGCTTGACCTGACCTTAAAGATCTCATCCAGGCCTGTCTGTTTGACTCCAAGTACCTTGCTTGCTGTGGTGATACTCCTTCTCAGCATATTTCTCTGTCTGACAGTGGCATTGCCAAACCAACAAACAATACAACAAGTTAAAATACTCTCAATGATAGATTTGTAAAACTGAGTCAGTATAGTACAGTCTACATTAAAAGATCCCAGCTTTTTGAGAAAGTACAGTCTCTGTTGGCTCTTTTTGTAGATCAGGTCTGTGCATTTACTCCACAGAAGCTTATTGTCCAAGAGGACACCCAGGTATTTGTATTCCTATACCATCTCTATATTCTGACCTCTGATAGATGTTGCAGAGGTAGGTGTTGTACACTTCCTGAAGTCTATGCACATCTCTTTGGTCTTATTGGTATTGAGGACCAAGTGTGATTCCTCACAACACTCTACAAAGTCATCTAGGACCGGGACATGATGTTCCTCGTCATCACGCAACAGACTGATCAAGGCAGTGTCATCAGCGAACTTAACGAGGTGTCTGTAAGGATGGAAATGACCGTGGCGATGATGGAGGATAATTTTCTTGGGCGATAATAAGGTGATATGTATGTGAGGTATTCTAGGTCGGGTGAAGAAAATGACTTGAGCTCCTATATGTTCCTAGAATTACACCATGAGTCGTTAATCATGAAACACACACCTCCGCCCTTCTGCTTCCCGGAGAGATATTTATTCCTGTCTGCGCGACGTACTGAGAATCCTGCTGGTTTTATCAACTCCGACAGAATATCCCGAGAGAGCTATGTTTCCGTCAAACAGAGTATGTTACAGGCCCCAATGTCTATCTGGAAAGAAAACCTTGCTCTAAACTCATCAACTCTTATCCTAAGACTGATTATTAGTGAGTAATATACTCGGAAGCTGTGGGTGGTGTTCGCACCTCCTAAGTCGAACCAACAGGCTGCCTCGAGTGCCTCTCCTCCGACGGTGATGTTTTGGGTCGGCCTCTGGAATAAGTTCAGTTGCTCTGGGGAGAACAAAGGATCTGTTCCAGGGAAGACGTATTCCTGGTCGTAATACTGGTAGTTCTGGTGAGTTATCGTTGCTCTAATATCCAGTACCCGGCTGTATATATTAACACAAAACATTTCCTGAGCTGATAATGTAAAAAATAGTATATAAAAAAACAAAATACTGCAAAGTTTTCTAAGAGCTAGTCGCGATGCTGCTATCTCCGTCGGCGCCATCTTCTACATAATATACATATACACAATATATTCTACATATATCCATCCTTTACTCTGCCTGCATGTACATATCTACCTCAAATACCTTATTATTATCTATCCTGATGCCTAGTCACTTTACTTTGCTTTCATGTACATATCTACCTAATATACCTTATTATTATTATCTATGCTGATGCCTAATCACTTTACCCTGTCTTCATGTACATAGCTACCTCAAACACCTTATAAATATCTATCCGGATGCCTAGTCACTTTACCCTGCCTTCAGCCTTTACCCTGCATGCACATTGATACCTGTATATAGCTCCATTCTTGTGTATTTTATTGCTCATGTTATTTTCTATTTTATTTATTATTATTTGTTTTTAATTCTGCATTGTAGGGAAAGGTTCAGAGGCAAGCATTTCAATGTAAAGTCTACACCAGTTGAAACAAACGTTTCGATCCTGCAAGGATCTTCGTCAGGTTATTTCTCGGTAGTGTGTGTAGGGGCCACTTACCTCTAAACCCTTCAGTGAGGGCCCCATCAGCACCACAGGCCGCATGGTAGGAACCACGTCATAGGCTGCCACCTGCTCCCCCTACAGTAATGACAACACATGAAACAGTAAGTAACCAATCAGATACAGGAAGAGGAAACCAATGCAGCTGCAGAATTGGCCAAGGATTCGGTGCATCACAGACATGAAAACTTGTGAGTTTAAAACATAGTAATTTAATGAAGTACAACATTTGTTTTGCACAATGTTAATATGCTGGCAATGTTTGTAAGTGAGAATGTTGTCAAGCACAGTATATATAAAAAAAATTAACTATGTTTTATGTAGACAATGTTCTGAAGCCAAAAAATAAAGGTAATTCAGGAGCACCACTTCACCCAATGCTCTACCAAGGGTTTCCTCATCTCTCACCTACTACAGTAGCTACTGTAAGTCTATCTATTGTGCTTCAAACAATGTGTAAGACGGTTACTTAGGTTTTCAAACCTTCTCAAACAGCCGAATTCATACTCTTAGAGGAGGTGCTCCCACAATAATGGATTTGTACAAAAAGAAGTTGTGATGCAGTCTCCTTTACTTTGAGCCAGAAGAGATTGACAACCATGAGACAGCCTGTAGGGAGGAGGTCAGAGACCTGGAAGGGTGGTGCCAGAACAACAACCTCTACCTCAATTTGATCAAGACAAAGGAGATGATTGTGGACTACAGGAAAAAGAGGACCGAGCATGCCCCCATTCTCATCGACGGGGCTGCAGTGGAGCAGGTTGAGAGCTTCAAGTGCCTTGGTGTCCACATCACCAACAAACTAACATGGTCCAAACACACCAAGACAGTCGTGAAGAGGGCACGACAATGCCTATTCCCCCTCAGGAGACTGGAAAGATTGTGCATGGGTCCTCAGATCCTCAAAAAGTCCTACAGCTGTACCATCGAGAGCATCCTGACTGGTTGCATCACCGCCTTGTATGGCAACTGCTTGACATTCGACCGCAAGGCGCTACAGAGGGAGGTGCGTATGGCCCAGTACATCACTGCAGCCAAGCTTACTGACTATTCAGAACCTCTATACCAGGCGGTGTCAGAGGAAGACCCTAAAAATTGTCAAAGACTCCAGCCACCCTAGTCATAGACTGTTCTTCCATTCTTCTCAAACATTTTAGAAAAAGCTGTTGCGCAGCAACTCACTGCCTTCCTGAAGACAAACAATGTATATGAAATACTTCATTCTGGTTTTAGACCCCATCATAGCACTGAGACTGTACTTGTGAAGGTGGTAAATTACCTTTTAATGGCGTCAGACCGAGGCTCTGCATCTGTCCTCGTGCTCCTAGACCTTAGTGCTGCTTTTGATACCATCGATCACCACATTCTTTTGGAGAGATTGGAAACCCAAATTGGTCTGTCGGAAAGATATCAGTTTGTCTCTGTGAATGGTTTGTCCTCTGACAAATCAACTGTAAATTTCGGTGTTCCTCAATGTTCCGTTTTAGGACCACTATTGTTTTCACTATATATTTTACCTCTTGGGGACGTATTTCGAAAACATATTGTTAACTTTCACTGCAATGTGGATGACACACAGCGGTACATTTCAATGAAACATGGTGAAGCCCCAAAATTGCCCTCGCTAGAAGCCTGTGTTTCAGACATAAGGAAATGGATGGCTGCAAACTCTCTACTTTTAAACTCGGACAAAACAGAGATGCTTGTTCTAGGTCCCAAGAAACAAAGAGATCTTCTGTTGGATCTGACAATTAATCTTGATGGTTGTAAAGTCGTCTCAAATAAAACTGTGAAGGACCTCGGCGTTCCTCTGGACCCTGATCTCTCTTTTGACGAACATATCAAGACTGTTTCAAGAACAGCTTTTTTCCATCTGCGTAACATTGCAAAGATCAGACATTCTCTGTCCAAAAATGATGCAGAAAAATTAATCCATGCTTTTGTTACTTCTAGGTTAGACTACTGCAATGCTCTACTTTCTGGCTACCCGGATAAAGCACTAAATAAACTTCATTTAGTGCTAAATATGGCTGCTAGAATCCTGACTAGAACCAACAAATGTGATCATATTACTCCAGTGCTAGCCTCCCTACACTGGCTTCCTGTTAAGGCAAGGCCTGATTTCAAGGTTTTACTGCTAACCTACAAAACATTACATAGGCTTGCTCCTACCCATCTTTCCGATTTGGTCCTGCCGTACATACCTACACATACGCTACGGTCACAAGACGCAGGCCTCCTAATTGTCCCTAGAATTTCTAAGCAAACAGCTGGAGGCAGGGCTTTCTCCTATAGAGCTCCATTTTAATGGAATGGTCTGCCTACCCATGTGATTGACACATACTCGGTCTCAACCTTTAACCTGTCTAGGACTGGGGTTCCGCTAGCGGAACAGCAAAATACAGCAATTTTCCAACCAAAGAGAAGAGTCACAAAAAGCAGAAATACTGATAAAATGAATCACTAACCTTTGATATTCTTCATGAGAAGACACTCCCGGGACAACATGTTACACACTACATGTATGTTTTGTTCGATCAAGTTCATATTTATATCCAAAAACATCAGTTTACATTTGGCTTTGCCTCCAAAACATCCCGTGAATTTGCACAGAGCCACGTCAAATCACAGAAATACTCATAATAAACATTGATAAAAGATACAAGTATTATTCACAGATTTAACGATATACTTCTCCTTAATGCAACCGCTGTGTCAGATTTCAAAAAAACTTTACGGAAAAAGCACACCATGCAATAATCTGAGTATGGCGCTCAGACAACAAGTCAACCCAAAGAGATATCCGCCATGTTGTGTGGTCAACAGAAGTCAGAAATAGCATTATAAATATTCACTTACCTTTGATGATCTTCATCAGAATGCACTCCCAGGAATCCCAGTTCCACAATAATTGTTTGTTTTGTTCGATAATGTCCATCATTTATGTCCAAATACCTCCTTTTTGTTCGCGCGTTTAGCCCAGTAATCAAAATTCATGAGGCGCGATCACTAGGTGCAGATGAAAAGTCAAAAAGTTCCATTACAGTCCGTAGAAACATGTCAAACGATGTATAGAATCAATCTTTAGGATGTTTTTAACATAAATCTTCAATAATGTTCCAACCGGAGAATTCCTTTGTCGGTGGAATTGCAATGGAATGCAAGCTAACTATCACGTGAACACGCGTGGCCAGCTCGTGGCTCTCTGGCAGACCTCTAACTCATTCCCCTCTCATTCGCCCCCACTTCACAGTAGAAGCCTCAAACAAAGTTCTAAAGACTGTTGACATCTAGAGGATGCCTTAGGAAGTGCAATATGACCCCATAGACACTGTGTATTTGATAGGAAAGAGTTGAAAAACTACAAACCTCAGATTTCCCACTTCCTGGTTGGATTTTTTCTCAGGTTTTTGCCTGCCATATGAGTTCTGTTATACTCACAGACATCATTCAAACAGTTTTAGAGTGTTGTCTATCCAAATCTACTAATTATATGCATATTCTAGCTTTTATGGCTGAGTAGCAGGCAGTTTAATTTGGGCACGCTTTTCATCCAAAATTCCCAATGCTGCCCCCTACCCTAGTGAAGTTAAGTCATCCAAGCTTAAGAAGCAGGAGCAGCATCTCCTGCTGGTTCAGAGTGAGCGGTCTGTCTACCAGAATATGGTTGCTGACTGCAAGACCACCTGTCAAGACCTGCAGTTTTCTCTCGGGGGAACTACTGAACCAGCAAGCACAGACATCAGGATGCATTACAGCTTTGATTTTGCTCAACATTTCCTCCTTTATACAGAGTGAACACTTTGTCTGAGATTTCTGGTGTTGTGAAGGACAGCACAGTGACAGGGGTAATATCCCACAGCTGGTTGGACTGGAGGGTGGTACGGTGCTGGTGGAAAGCTATGGCTAGCAACAACTCCTGACTCCATACTTCAGGGTGCTGCCACAGATCAAGCAGTACCAGCACTTCAAGTGAATATCATTTTCATGCATTGTATGAGGTTATTCTTGTTATCTGAATTTAGGAGGTCAATTGATGTTATGCAAGGTTGTAATGTCTTCTCAATGTATTTGTCTATTTTCCTGTTTTACAGCTTTGATGCTCTAGAGCCTGGTGTTGTCTCCAAGCAGCGTGCGGACTCAGTCAGGACCAGGTTCCATCCTTCCTCCCATAGATGTACAACCATCCTTCCTCCCATAGATGCACCACCTGGACTGGACACAACTAGACAAACTGATCTTTTTGAGAAGATCAGGGAGTTTTGAGACAACTGCAGTTTATGACATTCCATTTTGTAGCTCTGAGTCTACTTTTATGCAATTAAAAAAATATATATATATTTTGCTACATAAGTCCGAATCAAGGCGGTGATTTATCTTTCTAAATTAAATCAACCTTTTCCCCCTCATTCAGTTAGGCCTATTTTAAATTCAATTGTGTAGTTAGGTGCCCAGTTATTACCCATTTTGTCATTCACTCAGTAGGGAGAAGCATTAGCGCCTGGCTGGGTACCAACGTCCTACAGCACATTGTCTAGGAGGATTAAGTTTGGAATAGGTGTGAAACAAACTAGTTTTACTTTTCTGTTTGTGATTTAAAAATTATGACTCTAATGAGCAGCGTAAAATACAAACATTTAGGAAAAGTCAGTGAAGGAGCAGGACAGTTTTTATTTTGTATTTTTTTTATTTACAAAATCAAACGTCAGTGGCCATTGGCCTACGGCAGTTCTAGCTTTTGCTCATTTGCATAGTTAATTATTTAATTCCAGCTTTCATTTCAGAATTTTTTTAATGTCTTTGTTTACTGCACTGTTTTATCATTTACATACGGTCACGTATATTTTGTCTTAGCTGTGATTTAATGTAACAAATCAAACATTCAACCTTGTAAACAATTTATTTAGACCTGGCGTTTATTTGAAACAGGCATTTATTTGCTGAAATGTGTGCCGTTGCCCGGCTATTGAAAGGGACAGGTGGCTATTTGAGACTCGCCGTTTAATTGAAGTTGTATTATATGTGTAGAATTTACCATGGATAGTCAAAAGGAATTGTCTGCAGTTTTCAGAAGGTGAATAGCTCAATTGATTGTGACAGTCTTACATTGTAATATATGAGTCAATTCCCGTTGAAAGCAAAGTAAAAGGAAATGATTTTAAGTCATTGACTTTTGAAGGTTTTACAACTTAGCCATAGAGACTAAACAAAGATATCCCCATGTACACTAGAGCAGTGGCTTTCATGGACATTTTACAGCCTAAAGCGTTGCAGAGTTATGCATCATATACATTTATATAATCCTGGTTTGGTGGAGGGCATTAGCCCTCTCCCCACCCGTAGAGCTGTGCCACTGCACTGGCTGTGCAATGCATGGCAGAGTTGTTAGTTTGGCACTGTTGATCGGCACACATTTGGAGAGAAATTTCACATTGAGCTTTAACCAAAGCCAACCATTTTTACGCTGACCGGCAAGAAAATAACACACACTAACATACAAACACACTTACCGACTTCTTTTGAGCTTGTGCAACTGTGGGAAGAAAGAAGACAGAAGTGAAAACATCCATCATGCTCATACTATACTACACCTACCCCTAACATACTATACTACACCTACCCCTAACATACACAGTACTACACCTAACCCTAACAGCCACAATACTACACCTAACCCGAACAGTCAGACACTATAATACACCTAACCCTAACAGCCAGAATAATACACCTAACCTCACCATTAGAAACAATAATACACATTTCAATGAAACATACTTCCAAAAACAATTCACGTTTCAATTAATAAAAGCAGAAGAAATACAATAATGCACACATCAATGAATTAAAACCCAAACTAAATAACCTCACCAGTTGAAGGAGGAGTGTACTTTTTATTCGTGTCTTGAGAAACTGCTGCTTTACTGAAAGAAGAAAAGTGAGGAACTCATCTTAGGCATCGTAGTCATGTTTATTACAGCAGCAGTAATTTAAGCAATACAAGTAGCAGTAACAGTAGTAATAATGGTAGTAGTAATGGTAGTAACAGTAGTAATACTGGTAGTAGTAACAGTAGTAATAATGGTAGTAGTAATGGTGGTAACAGTAGTAATAATGGTAGTAGTGACAGTAGTAATAATGGTAGTAGTGACAGCAGCAATAATGGTAGTAGTAATGGTAGTAACAGTAGTAATAATGGTAGTAGTGACAGTAGTAATAATGGTAGTAGTGACAGTAGTAATAATAGTAAAAATGGTAGTAGTAACAGTAGAAATAAGGGTAGTAGTAACAGTAGTAATAATGGTAGTAGTGACAGTAGTAATA
This sequence comes from Salvelinus namaycush, assembly GCF_016432855.1. NCBI lineage: Eukaryota > Metazoa > Chordata > Actinopteri > Salmoniformes > Salmonidae > Salvelinus > Salvelinus namaycush. The sequence continues at coordinate 42,013,250 of NC_052331.1, read as the reverse complement.
ATGGTAGTAGTGACAGTAGTAATAATGGTAGTAGAAATGGTAGTAACAGTAGTAATAATGGTAGTAGTGACAGTAGTAATAATGGTAGTAGTGACAGTAGTAATAATAGTAAAAATGGTAGTAGTAACAGTAGAAATAAGGCTAGTAGTAACAGTAGTAATAATGGTAGTAGTGACAGTAGTAATAATGGTAGTAGTGACAGTAGTAATAATGGTAGTAGAAATGGTAGTAACAGTAGTAATAATGGTAGTAGTGACAGTAGTAATAATGGTAGTATTGACAGTAGTAATAATAGTAAAAATGGTAGCAGTAACAGTAGAAATAATGGTAGTAGTAACAGTAGTAATAATGGTAGTAGTAACAGTAGAAATAATGGTAGTAGTAATGGTAGTAGTAATGGTAGTAGTAACGGTAGTAATAATGGTAGTAGTAACAGTAATAATAATAGTAGTAGTAACAGTAGTAGTAGTAGTAACAGTAGTAATAATGGTAGTAGTAACATTAGTAATAATGGTAGTAGTAACAGTAGTACTACTGGTAGTAGTAACAGTAGTAATAATAGTAGTAGTAATAGTAGTAGTAGTAGTAACAGTTGTAGTAGTATGAGTAATAGTAGTAATAATGGTAGTAGTAACAGTAGCAATAATAGTAATAATGGTAGTAGTAACAGTAGAAACAATGGTAGTAGTGACAGTAGTAATAATGGTAGTAGTAACAGTAGTAATAATGGTAGTAGTGACAGTAGTAATAATGGCAGTAGTAACAGTGGTAATAATGGTAGTAGTAACAGTAGTAATAATGGCAGTAGTGACAGTAGTAGTAGTATGAGTAATAGTAGTAATAATGGTAGTAGTAACAGTAGTAATAATGGTAGTAGTGACAGTAGTAATAATGGTAGTAGTGACAGTAGTAATAATGGTAGTAGTAACAGTAGTAATAATGGTAGTAGTAACAGTAGTAATAATGGTAGTAGTAACAGTAGTAATAATGCTAGTATTAACAGTTGTAATAACGGTAGTAGTAATAGTAGTAGTAGTAACAGTAGTAGTAGTATGAGTAATAGTAGTAATAATGGTAGTAGTAACAGTAGCAATAATAGTAATAATGGTAGTAGTAACAGTAGTAATAATGGTAGCAGTGACAGTAGAAATAATGGTAGTGGTGACAGTAGTAATAATGGTAGTAGTAACAGTAGTAATAATGGTAGTAGTAACAGTAGTAATAATGGTAGTGGAAACAGTAGTAATAATGGTAGTAGTGACAGTAGTAATAATGGTAGTAGTGACAGTAGTAATAATGGTAGCAGTAAAAGTAGTAGTAGTAGTAACCGTAGTAATAATGGTAGTAGTAACAGTAGTAATAATAGTAGTAGTAACAGTAGTAGTAGTAGTAACAGTAGTAATAATGGTAGTAGTGACAGTAGTAATAATGGTAGTAGTAACAGTAGTAATAATGGTAGTAGTAACAGTAGTAATAATAGTAGTAGTGACAGTAGTAGTAGTAGTAACAGTAGTAATAATGGTAGTAGTAACAGTAGTAATCGTAGTAACAGTAGGAATAATGGTAGTAGTAACAGTAGTAATAATGGTAGTAGTAACAGTAGTAATAATGGTAGTAGTGACAGTAGTAATAATGGTAGTAGTAACAGTAGTAATAATGGTAGTAGTAACAGTAGTAATAATGGTAGTAGTAACAGTAGTAATAATGGTAGTAGTAACAGTAACAATAATGGTAGTAGTGACAGTAGTAATAATAGTAAAAATGGTAGTAGTAACAGTAGAAATAATGGTAGTAGTAACAGTAGTAATAATGGTAGTAGTGACAGTAGTAATAATGGTAGTAGTGACAGTAGTAATAATGGTAGTAGTAATGGTAGTAACAGTAGTAATAATGGTAGTAGTAACAGTAGTAATAATGGTAGTAGTGACAGTAGTAATAATGCTAGTAGTAACAGTAGTACTATTGGTAGTAGTAACATTAGTAATAATGGTAGTAGTAACAGTAGTAATAATGGTAGTAGTGCCAGTAGTAATAATGGTAGTAGTACCAGTAGTAATAATGGTAGTAGTATCAGTAGTAATAATGGTAGTAGTAACAGTAGTAATAATGGTAGTATTAACAGTAGTAATAATGGTAGTAGTAATAGTAGTAGTAGTAACAGTAGTAGTAGTATGAGTAATAGTAGTAATAATGGTAGTAGTAACAGTAGCAATAATAGTAATAATGGTAGTTGTGACAGTAGTAATAATGGTAGTAGTGACAGTAGTAATAATGGTAGTAGTAACAGTAGTAATAATGGTAGTAGTAACAGTAGTAATAATGGTAGTGGTAACAGTAGTAACAATGGTAGTAGTGCCAGTAGTAATAATGGTAGTAGTACCAGTAGTAATAATGGTAGTAGTATCAGTAGTAATAATGGTAGTAGTAACAGTAGTAATAATGGTAGTATTAACAGTTGTAATAATGGTAGTAGTAATAGTAGTAGTAGTAACAGTAGTAGTAGTATGAGTAATAGTATTAATAATGGTAGTAGTAACAGTAGCAATAATAGTAATAATGGTAGTAGTAACAGTAGTAATAATGGTAGCAATGGCAGTAGAAATAATGGCAGTGGTAACAGTAGTAATAATGGTAGTAGTAACAGTGGTAATAATGGTAGTGGTAACAGTAGTAATAATGGTAGTAGTGACAGTAGTAATAATGTTAGTAGTGACAGTAGTAATAATGGTAGTCGTAACAGTAGTAATAATGGTAGTAGTAACAGTAGTAATAATGGCAGTAGTAACAGTAGTAATAATGGCAGTAGTAACAGTAGTAATAATGGCAGTAGTAACAGTAGTAATAATGGCAGTAGTAACAGTAGTAAAAATGGCAGTAGTAACAGTAGTAATAATGGTAGTAGTAACAGTAGTAATAATGGTAGTAGTACCAGTAGTAATAATGGTAGTAGTGACAGTAGCAATAATAGTAAAAATGGTAGTAGTAACAGTAGAAATAATGGTAGTAGTAACAGTAGTAGTAGTAGTGGTAATAATAGCAGTAGTAATAGTAGTAATAATAGCAGTACTAATAGTAGTACTAATAGCAGTAGTAATAGTAGTAATAATATCAGTAGTAATAGTAGTAATAATAGCAGTAGTAACAGTAGTACTAATAGCAGTAGTAATAGTAGTAATAATAGCAGTAGTAATAGTAGTAATAATAGCAGTAGTAATAGTAGTAATAATAGCAGTAGTAGTAGTAGTACTACTGGTAGTAGTAATAGCAGTAGTAATGGTAGTGATAAAAGCGGTAGTAATAGTAGTAATACTAGTAGTAGTAATAGTAGCAATAATTGTAGTTGTAATAGTATAAATAATGGTAGTATTACTAGTAGTAACAATAACAGTAGTTATAGTAGTACTACTGGTAGTAGTAATAGCAGTAGTAATAGTAGTAATAATAGCAGTAGTAATAGTAGTATAAGTAATAGTAGCAATAATGGCAGTAGTAATGGTAGTAACAGTAGCATAAGTAATAGTAGCAATACTGGTAGTAGTGGTAGTAGTAATAATGGTAGTAGTGATAGTAGTATGAGTAATGGTAGTAATACTGGTATTAGTAATAGTGGTAGTAGTAGTACGAGCAATAGTAGTACTAATGGTACCGGTGATGGTAGTAATAATGGTGGTAGTAATAGTAGTAATGAGGGCAGTAGTAATATTAGTAATAGTAGTAATAATGGTAGTAGCAATATTAGTAATACTGACAGTAGTAATAATAGTAATACGGGTGGCAGTAATAATGGTAGTAGTAATAGTAGTAATAATGGTAGTAGCAATATTAGTAATACTGACAGTAGTAATAATATTAATAAGGGTGGCAGTAATAATGGTAGTAGTAATAGTGGTATTAATGGTGGTAGTAATAGTAGTAATAATTGTAGTAGCAATAATGGTAGTAGTGGTAGTAGTTGTAGTGGTAGTAGTATGAGTAATAGTAGTAATAGTAGTAATTGTGGTCCCATGTGGCTCAGTTGGTAGAGCATGGCGCTTGCAACGCCAGGGTTGTGGGTTCAATTCCCACGGGGGGACCAGGATGAATATGTATGAACTTTCCAATTTGTAAGTCGCTCTGGATAAGAGCGTCTGCTAAATGACTTA